>NW_005190240.1:2675-4630 GCF_000239375.1 Pundamilia nyererei
AAGAGCGGCGAGGTCTATCGCGATAGTTTAATTTCTCTATCGAGTAAAAGTTATATCGCGATAAATATCGTTATCGTTCTATCGCCCAGCTCTATGACTGAGCATTAAATACTTTAACATAGCAGAAATACTATGATTTCATAGTATTTCAGAAATACTATAATTAAGTACAAGTACTATAATATAGCAGAAATACTATATTTTGTTCAAATACTACGAGTTAGTCCAAATACTATGATTTGGCAGCAATACTATGATTAAGTACAGATACTATGATTTGGCAGAAATAGTATGATTAAGTACAGATACAGTACTATGATTTGGCAGAAATACTATGTTTCAGTACAAACATGGCAGGGATACTATGATTTTGCAGAAATTTCTGCTAAAAGATACTATTTCTGCTTAATAGCAGAAATACTGTGCTTTGGCATAAATACTATGATTTAGCAGAAGTACTGTGATTTTGCAGAAATACTATGTTTTAGCCAAAATACTACAACATAGTAGAAATATTATGATGTGGTACAAATACTATGTTTTAGCACATATAGTATGATCTGGCTGAAATGCTATGATTGAGCAAAAATACTAAGATGTAGCTGAAGTACTTTGATTTGGCAGAAATACTACGATTTAGCAGTAATACTTTAACACTTTAACATAGGAGAAATGTTGATGCAGACACACATACACAAAGGGTAAAGGGAACAGGAGCTGTTGAGAGTCTGGGCTTGGTATATGTAGGTCAGTCAAATTAGCTGCACCTGCTGTAATCAGCCCTTACACACACAGACACAGAGAGAGGTGTGAGTTTTCTTCAGATTCCCCTCGAACAAATGGCCATAATTTCCTAACCTTACGGGCTAGAACGGTCATTCTTACATCGTTTTGTTCAGAAGAGATGGGGGAATCTGCAGGTCTTCATAATTCAGAGATAAAATAGAAATTATTAAAGATATATGACTTGTAATACACTGTAACTGAGTAGAGGCAAAGCAAAAACTGCCTCGACTTGCCCTCAAACAACATTTTGTAACTCTAAATCTATATGGAGCATCAAAATTATTCTTTCAGCGTAAGAAACAACAGACATTGGTGAACATTCATGGAAATTTTCAGGGCTATGTTGAAATCCATCAAAAAGATATGACGAGAAAAAAAAGTGCCTCATTTCCAGAATTTGAAATCTGAAGAAATTTGAGCGACGGACGAATTTCCTACCCTCAAACAAACATAATTCATGACCAAACGGTAATAGGTGAGGAAAAAATTCTTGAATTGTGAGCATCAGGAGTATCTGAAGATGTATTGGCACAAGCCTCATGTCTTAACTTTGCTTCGTTAAGGAGATATGACGATTTGAAAATTAGTCTTATTAGAGAATTCCAGTGGTGATTTTGAAAAAGCTCTCCATTGACTGTCTATGGGGGAGTTTTCAGTAGTGATGTGTGATACCACTGATTTCCTTTCCGATCCGATACCAAGTAATATTCAGGGTGGTATTGACGATACTGATCCGATACCGATACTCTGTACAAAAACTTATTTTATTAAATGTATCTCAAATTATAGCGTCATAATGATTACAGGGCATCAGATTACTTGTTCTTATCACTTAATTGGTAGAACCTCAAAATCCCATCCTTTCGTGAACCTCGGGACCAAAAATTGTCCCGCCCCAAAAGTGCTCTAAAAATGTTATATATCAATATTTTTTTCTACTTTAAATTAGTCAGTCTTTTAAAACTACTTCTGCTTAAAATATCCATGTCAAGTTTTAATTATATTTTCATTGTTTTAACCCTTTAAATCCCGGTTTCGTCACATGAGCACACTGCTTTTTTTGCCCCAAAAAACATAAAACTTGAATATTTTCCAAAAAAAACATTTGAGGTAATATTCAATTGTTATTATAATTAGGCCTTTAGATGGACTAAAGATTGGCACCAACA
>NW_005190241.1:0-1880 GCF_000239375.1 Pundamilia nyererei
TATATATATATATATACATGTGTGTGTATATAATGATTATTATTAGCTCATATTAAATTTGATATTTATGATTTAATTGAACTTAACTGAAAGCTGTGTGTATATGTTTGTGCACGAGACACAAAAGGGGGACAGAAAAGTCTCCTCCTTAGTAATACAGACATTACAAAAGCAAAATAAGAAACAAAGTAGCATCCTCATTTGTTTATTGTACAAACAAATGAGACTAATACTGTCTATTACCTCTATTTATGTCGTAGCTCAGAGGAAACAAACAAGGTTGAAATCAAACTTGAAACTTGAAGTTGTTAAATTGTTCTTGGATACTTACCAGGCTGCTGTGAATGACTATCTGCAAAGTGGAACATAAAATAAATATGTTAAACCAGGTTTGCATTAGGAAGCGTGTTCCAAAGAGAATGGAAATATGTTTCTTGGATCTATTCTCTCATCAATTATGTCTTGGAGCATTACCAACCATTTAGAAAGTTTTATAAACAACTTCACAATAATCATCCAGATAATGTCACTGGTCAACAAACCTGTTATTAACCAGTTCAGTAGATATTGTTAACATTGAACCAAAACTGCCCTTTATTGTTACTCTTGATGACTATAGTGTTATTGAATTCAGCACTGCCAGTCAACAGGTAGTTACTTTCTATTGACGTTCTATTTGTCAGTATAAAAACACTATTGCTTGTTTTTATTATTATTTCTATTTAAAAATTGATATCAAATACAGCAATGTGAATCGTTACAGGCAATCTGGTAGTTATTTAACTGATTTGCTTTTTATTACATTAAAATTCAAAAGTAATTCTGTCTTCATCTAGTATGTATTTAATTCTTTGACCTACTCAGGTGGATTTAAAAAAAGTTCCTTCTTTGATCCATTTTGACTCATATTCCAATGTTGCATCAACCTATTAGCAGGTTCACAAGTTTTGAACCTGCTTGTTTTAGAGTATCTAAAGAACACATTTTTATCTGCAATAGTCTTTAAAAAGGTGCGATTGAACTTGTAATAATGAGAAAAATATTAAATACAAATACAAATAAATACTTGAATACAAATCAAACTTCTTTCTCACCTTTGCATAAAAGAATAGTTATCACAGAGAAACAGGAGACAAACATTTGGAGAGCCATTTCTAACCACAGCTGATTTAATTTGACTTAATAAATACAAATAGCCGTATGCTGAGCTCCACCCACAGGCTGATGTGTCTTAAATGGCCTTCCCACAATTCACTAAACAGTGAATTAACATAGATAACAATGCGCCTGTGTTTGAAGACATTGCATACTTATTTAAAAAAGCTGCACACAAAGAATAGAAAATTATGCCAGCGCTGAAATAAATTGCATGCAAATTTTTAACAAATTTCTGAGACATGATCTTTCAGTTTTGTTTTCTTATGCCAACAATTGGATGTTCATGTGAGTATAAACACGTGTGGCGGACCACCAGGGGGCTCCACTCACACCCAAGTTGCAGGGAAGTGCTGGGGTGGAGATTTTGGCGCTTTTCTGTATGTGAAGTTGTGCTGGCTCAGTAATAAAGTTGGAGTGCGACACTTCTCCTGTCGTTTTTACATACCTCCACACTGTGATATTTTCAGTCAATACATTTTTAGGTATAAAGTCAATTGGTGCCACCAGTAGAAAATTAAACTACCGTTATTGATGACACAAAACGATTCAGAATTATGCAAAATATTAGTTCACTGCTCAGGAATTAACAGATAGTCAGTAGTTATACATAGTTACATACAATGTAATGAAACATTTAAGAAGCTAACTAATTACATTCATATAGAGACTAATGTGAAAGTGCTGCTGAACTTGCACATGGTCAACTTCCCTGTGTTATTAGA
>NW_005190241.1:3148-4630 GCF_000239375.1 Pundamilia nyererei
TGTTAATGGCCTGCTATTCACAATTGCCATAACCTCATAGATTAATGTTCTTACTTTTATCAAGCTTTTCAGCTGATCGGTTGAGAACAAATACCAGAACATTACTCACAGTGTATATTTGGCGTTCCCAAAAGCCACCTTGATAACTTGCAGATGTTGTGTTTATAACAAACTCATATCTAAATTTCTTGAGGTTCCCTCCATCCATCTCGTTCATGGCTTTAGCAAACTTGCACCTTGCACCAATGAAGTTGCTGCCTTGACTACACTGAATTTTTTTGACACTTCAACGCAAAATGACAAATGAGTCCAGAGTATTGATGAATGCATCAGTTGTTAATTCTTCAAGCATATCAATATGTATGGCTCTTGAGCACGTGCATGTGAGTAAAAGTGCATAACATTTAAGCTCCTTTCTTCCATCTTTGACGTAGATAAGCTCATACAATCCATCCCACAGTATTTGAATGGTGGAGTAAACTCTGTGCGTCACTGTGGGAGGTTTGTCATCCTTTGTTCTTCTGTCTTTCATGAGAAGAGACTGCCTTACTGCTTCCAAGAAGCCAAACACTGTTGGCTCGCAGCTCATAGCCCGTCCTTGGTACTGCAGCCCTTCATGATGATGCTTGATGAGCAGTGCTGACAAATTGCTTTCCTTAGGAAAGATAGCAGGGTGTTTCACACAGGGGTGAATCGACGTCATCGCAGGAGGCACCCCCAACCCCCCCAGAGTTCAAGGCATCGCATGGGTGGTTCAAGAAGAGGACTGGCTTCTACTCCATTGTGCGTCACGACGAGGCAGCGAGTTCTGATCAAAAGATGGCCAAAGAATTTGTTAAAAAATTCGAGGAACTCATAAATCAAGAAGGCTACATCCCCCAGCAGGTATTTAACTGTGACAAGACCGGCTTCTTCTGGAAAAAAGTGCCACGGCGTACGTAAATCACCACGGAGGAAAAAGAGATGCCAGGCCACAAACCCTTGCCCTGTGTGCTAATGCCAGTGGGGACTATAAGGTTAAGCCACTCCTAGTCTACCACTCATAAAATCTGCGTGCCTTTAAGCAACACAAAATTTTAAAGGAGAGGCTTGAGGTTATGTGGAGGTCCATTCCCACGGCCTGGGTGACCCAACGGTTCTTTGTCAAATGGGTCAACTTGGTCTTTGGCTCTGCTGTCAAGAAGTTCCTCGAGGAGAACGATCTCCCCATGAAGTGCCTGCTGATCATCGATAAGGCCCCCTGCCCACCCCTCTGGCCTTGAGGATGACATCCTGGAGGAGTTCTCGTTCATTAACTGCTACTGTGGAGGAGTTGTCACTGCTATTGGATACTTTGCTGGAACACAGTAAAGCTGTGGGTTGTGGGAATGACGCATAATGTTTTATCTAGGGGTCTAGATTTATGCCTGTAGTGCACTGCCGTGTAAATAATTTGCATTTACTGAATATATACTGACTGAGTACCACTGTTCAAAAGTTGAA
>NW_005190242.1:0-1483 GCF_000239375.1 Pundamilia nyererei
TTCTCGTTATTTACTGGAGACACTTAAATGTTCATATATCAGCTTTTTACCTGTAAATGTGACTTTCATGTTTTCAAGCTTCAGTTCAAGGACCTTCGCTGATTTTGTTGAATAACATCATTAAAAATTCACGCTAAATGTTCCGAGCTGTGTATGATAGATCACGAGTTATCACGAGGACTCGCACTATAGACCTCTTATGGGGTGTAATCCTGATCATAATGTGCTAATTGTTCTCAAATGTTCAGCTGAAGGAGGAGGAGGAGGAGGAGGAAGTGAGCAGGACTCTGGAACTGACCCAAAAACACATCACAGTGCAGTTTAAACACATTACTAAAACATTTAGGGGAAAATAATCTTTAAGCCTTTTATGGTCAGCCTGCAGGAGGTTTACCTCAGATGACTTTCAGATGAAGCAAAAGAAAGAACAATGAATCCCCACAAAAGAGAAAAGTTATTTGTCTCTGGACTTATCCTGCCTCGTCTTCTTATAAATAAAGCTTTATATTTACAAAAACACACACTGCATACGGTAAGGCACGCCCCTGTCAGTGCGCCCCAGGGCAGCTGTGGCTACAATGTAGCTTGCTATCGCCAGTGTGTGAATGTGTGTGTGTGAATGGGTGAATGACTGAATGTAGTGTGAAGCGCTTTGGGGTCTAGAAAAGCGCTATACAAATGCAGGCCATTTACCATTTATACATCTACATATATCTTGTTGCAATCATGTGTCCTGGTTAAAGATGTTTTAATTCACTTTTGTCTAAGCAGCATTTTTTTCACTGGTGAAGTTCTGTTTTCTTGTAAGTTTAAAGCTTATAATTGCTACTAAAATCGCCTGTTTTACAGGATAACAGGGGCCTGCACAAAAGGACAGCATAAGAAATTAGGATTTTTTTCATCTGTTAGTCATTCCAAGTTACTTTAATGGAGTTCAAGAATAGAAGCTGGAAATGAACATAATAATCCCTCTTTAAAACGGTCCCTCCAGACAGAAAAGTCTGCTGTTTTTCTCAGAGGATTTGCTGGTTGTTCTTTGATAAAGCCTTTGCTTAAACATTGCACAACAAAAAATGCTGTAATGTGCTGGAAAAAATTAGGGATCTATTTCTGGATTTTAGGATCAGATGCTATCTTTTGTACATTTAACAACATACCATTGCTAACACAGACTGTTTTTAATGCAAAGCTATTTTCATCACGAACCCTGTTTTGTTTGTCTAGCTGTGTATTATCTAAATCGTTCTGCTTCAGTTCTTGAGGTCTGTGGGGTCCTTGTCTTTAATGCTGGCATGTGGTTTCGTGTTAGAGGAGGTTGAGTCAGTTCACATAGGACCTTAACATAAATCGTCAATCTGCCAGAAAAGTCTGAGTCAGGGTTAAAGATACCTCGGTCTGATTAGCACGGAAACAGCTAAAAAAACAGAGATATGATGATGGGATTCTGTCATGATAGTCACGTGAACTTTGGCCTATAATTGTG
>NW_005190242.1:3605-4630 GCF_000239375.1 Pundamilia nyererei
TTTTATGCATGTTATGTGATTCTATGTCAGAACTGACCAAATATCAGCCTAAACTTGCTGTTTTTATCTGTTGCAAGAAAGATTTCTATCAGCAGTTGGGTCAGCAAGGTCCCTGGAGACAAGCTCATTCCTGTAAAGAAACTCAAAGAGCAATGGGTTTAAAACACATCTGAACAACCTGATTATGTATCACTCAGGAAGTGTGAAAACAGCTTCATGTAATTTGTTCTCCAACCACATCTGAAGGATACATTTTAAAGATTTTCAGAGCAGCCACACAAAAAAACAGCAATTGAGAGAGAGGTGGAGAATGATATTAATGTGGTTTACAGCACACATTTTCAGACTGTGTGTCAGTTCATCTTAGTTCTTCACAAGAAAAATGACTGGAATAGTTGTGGTAAGTATGAAAAAAGAGAAGTTAACTCACTGTGTGAGGTGACTGTGATCGATGTGTATATCTTTGGGAACAGTGTCAGATGCATTATGATCTGATCCACTTTTAAAAGTTCAGCAATATGATCATTTTTTAATACACAACAGAGAAAAGAGCTCTTTTTGATGACATCAGGCTTCATATAGATGTGTGTGAGACATGAGATATACAGCATATTGTCTACTAATCAGCATGTTGCCGGTTCAAACCCCAGCTGCTCCAATCTTCATGTAACCTTGGGCATAATACTGAACCCCAAGTTACCCTTGCAATCGTTGGAGTGTGAGTGTGTGCATGAATTTCTAATGCTAAAAAAGTGCTGGTATGAATGTGCTTGTAATTAGACGAATGAGGTGTAAAATAAAAAGGTTCAGTTAGAGTACAAAAGCACTACATAAGCACCAGAGCATGAAATCCTGGCAGCTGCACAACCTGGAGCAACTTAGGCCACAGAGACCTAGACCCCCCCAAAGAAAAATGTGCATTCCCCAACCAGTTGGCTAAAGGTTGCTGGTTGTTGCTGGGTGAAAATGGATGCAAATGCAGCAAAAACATCATTGTAACTGCTTTGGTTGCTCACAGATTGCAG
>NW_005190243.1:0-1489 GCF_000239375.1 Pundamilia nyererei
GAGGGAACATTGATATAAACATAGCACAGAAAGTAAGGAAATGTGTGTTTCATTAGTTATGCTTGAAAGAAGCTTTAGAAAGCCTATTTATTTACCCTTAAATAATGCTACACTTGTAAGGAAACACATTTATTGGTTAAACAACAGAGTTCAATATGTGGGTTATGTTCAGGGATTGAACCGAGGGGTCAATATAATTATTTTTCTTTGTTGGTACTATTTTACAGGCTCACCATCACAGCAACCCATTCTTCATTTTCATTACTGACACTGGATTCCCCAATCAAATCTCAGTCGGCCCTGTCTTCCTTGTGTACTCATGCAACTTGTAGAACAGTTGCATGAGTAACTGTTCTACAAGTTGAGGTTCCTGCCCCAAGTGGAATAAGTGTTACCTCCTCACCTGTCTACAGTCAACCAGCAGTATTTAGGACAAGCATCTACAACTATTCTTCACCAGATGGTCTATAAACCTATGTTAGTACTGCACGGCCTTTCCTTCTTATGCTTACCTCAGTTCCCCAGGGAAGCCTTCCTCTTATCTGCCAAGCAAGACATCACTTACTCGGATCATTCTCAATCCCTGTAGCCTCTGTTTCCTTCCCCTAACCACGCTGTTCCTCTGTTTCAGACCCTCCACGCTCGAGACCCCTGCACTCCCCTGTACACTCCTTTAGTATTGTTATCTATTCCTTTGTTTTTCAATGGTTTGTGTTAAATCTGGTTGTTGCTGTCTGTGATTGTATCTGTGTTTGGGTCCACATTTTACGTCCTGGCCTCTCCTTGACACATATTGTCAGTGAGGGTCCTTCCTTGACAATATGTGTGTGACACTCTTACAGCAAAACAGTTACTTGGTCTACTTGTACTGAACCAAAGAGGTCGATCATCACAGGATTAAATGACTACAGGCCTATCACCCTGATGTCTTTGGCAATGAAAAGCTTTGAAAGACTGGTGGAGAGCCACTGGTGGAACACCTGCAGTTTGCTTACCAGGGAACCAGGTCAGTCGAAGATAAATCCTGCATCACTTTAAAAAACCGGGGACATATTCCAAGATCCTGTTTGTAGACTAGAGCTCATTCCACACACAGACCATCAGCACCGGCCTCCCCCAGGGGTGTGTTGTCTCCCCACTGCTCTTCTCCCTCTACGCTTATGATTGCCTCCCAAAAGACTGTTGTTGAAAATTGGTGCATTAAATAAACAAAGTCACGCTACTGGAGTTGTATTTTGAACAGTTTATTCAAGGAAGGAATTCAGTCAGCAAAAGGCAGTGATTGTGTTGACCTTTGAAATTCACCCAAACAAAGGAACCAGTCCCTACTTATATAGACTCCTCACCTCATCTTTTTTAACTTGTTGTGACATCGAAAACTGGTCAACCTCCAGGTGAAGCACAGTTGAATAGGATATATGGAACAGACAGGTTAAACAAAAACTTAATTGTTCAGAGGAAGGAAGTAGGACATTGCTTCAATTAAGAA
>NW_005190243.1:2561-4629 GCF_000239375.1 Pundamilia nyererei
GCTTATGATTGCCTCCCAAAAGACTGTTGTTGAAAATTGGTGCATTAAATAAACAAAGTCACGCTACTGGAGTTGTATTTTGAACAGTTTATTCAAGGAAGGAATTCAGTCAGCAAAAGGCAGTGATTGTGTTGACCTTTGAAATTCACCCAAACAAAGGAACCAGTCCCTACTTATATAGACTCCTCACCTCATCTTTTTTAACTTGTTGTGACATCGAAAACTGGTCAACCTCCAGGTGAAGCACAGTTGAATAGGATATATGGAACAGACAGGTTAAACAAAAACTTAATTGTTCAGAGGAAGGAAGTAGGACATTGCTTCAATTAAGAAAATCCTGCATACCTGCCCTTCTGCATTTGCAGGTGTAAAACAAAAATATAGGCACTAGACCAAGAAAGCTATATCTTAGTATATAACAAAATAATCTTTAACGTTCTCTCCTTTTGATTCTAAAGAACCATATATAGAGTAAAAAAAAATCATTATACATAAGACTCTCATAAACTCATAATTAAACCACATTATATGTTATTAAACATGGAGCCAAAGGATCTAGCTTAGGGGAGAAGCAGGCCACGAGTCTGGTGGAGTCAGTGAAGCCCACAGTGACTGGCCCACAGTGAGTGGGGCCTGCAAGGCAACTTTCATGTGAATGAATGTTTATTTAGCTTTAAAAATCCAGAGAAAAACATGAGTAACATGACATGAGCCTTTAGTAAGCTCACACATTTCATGTGAATGCAAAATTAGAGTGGCCTCTCCAGGTCAGGGACAAGTTGCTGCCCCAAGTAGATGAGTTTATGTATCTCGGGGTCTTGTTCACAAGTGAGGAGTGGGAGATTGATAGATTGATTGGCTCTGCAGTGATGCGGACATTGTAATTGTCCATTATGGTGACATGACAGCTGAGCATAAAAGCTGTAAAATTACAATAAGAACACATCCTCAAAAATGATGTAATTTGGTTCTTAGTGAATGGTTTTGATTTGAAGGGTTAACTGATGGCACGACCATAGCTGAACTGGCCATCGAGCATACCGGGCATATATGCCTGATGGCCGATGGGGATTTTTTGTTTTTATGGGCCGATGATTTTTTATTTTTTTTTAGTCACGGTATAAACAATGAAAGATGGTGGTTTGGCCAGGTGCTGGCAGATGTGTAAAAATAACTCAGTTGTTTGGTGGTGGCTATGGCAGAGCTTCCACAGAGGCCAGCAGGTGGATAAGGGAAAGGGGAGACAGGAGGAGGGGAGACAGGAGGAGGAGAGACCCGAGGCGAACTTCAGGTAAGAAGTTATAACTTGCGGTCTATCTGGATCAGATATAAATCAAGTTTAGGTGGAGTTTATTTTCATTGTGCTAACTTTTTAAAGTCAGTTATAATAACTCGTACTGTATACTAGCTAGAATGATGGAGTTTCTATACAGTTGGGTGGGTGCTATGATGTTACTGATAGTCAACTTTATTTTATTCATAAGATTAGTTAGTAGAGTTGCCAACTGTCCCGTAAAAAATGGAATCGTACTCAGCCCGGGCAGAGCTGTCTCCGGGCTCCTGCCCTTGGTATGTGCACCTGCCACTAATCAATCACCTGCAGCTTATCACCACTCTTGGACCATACTAAAGGCAGCAGCTCAGAGCCTCTCGTCACTGGAATATTGAATCACCACGTTAGTGAGAATCCCAGCTTGTAGATTAGTAAATTGTGTCACGCATCATTAGTGATTGCTTTCCTTCCTGTCTCCAGATCCCCGGTCCCTTCCTGTTTCCTCGCAATCTGGGGAATTGAGCGTGAGTGAGCTGACAGCGAGAGCAGAGTGTGAGGAGCGGCTAAGACCCCATGTGTTTGGAGCATCCGTCCCTTTCCTCTTCTACCCGTAGACCCGTGGAAGCCCTTCCCCAATCCCTCACTTTTGTAAATAGCACCTGGTGTGTAATAAAACGAAAAGACTGAACGCAACCCGCTGCCTGCGCTTGAGTCCAACCCGCTAGCCTTGACACAAAGCTGGAGTTATTCTGTGTCTTTACGCTGCACAGCTGCCTCTTCTTCTCTCATTCTCTC
>NW_005190244.1:0-1696 GCF_000239375.1 Pundamilia nyererei
TCCCAGTGTCTGCTGATGGTTCTGGCGAGGCCATTCAGCCACCACCGGCTCCACCGCCTGCAACCTCAACATCCACTCCGCCTGCAGCCTCTGCAGCTCCGCCTGGTCCGGCCTCCGAGTGTTCAGCTTCGTCTGCGCCTGAGGTCCCCATGCCATCTGGGCCTGCTCGGCCTGCTCGTCCTGCACGTCCTGTCCGGCCTGCTCGTCCTGGACGTTGTTGCCGTCATGGACGGCCCCCTGAACTACGCCGCCGCCGGTGCCTCCTGCCTGGCCTCCTGAACTCTTTTCTGGGCTCTTGGGTCGTCAGCCTCCGGGCCGCCCCCCTGACCTTTGTGTGAACTGTTTTTCCTGGCCGCCTGCGCCTGTTGTGAGCCTGTGTTTTGTTATGTTGCTTTCCGGGCTCCGGTGTTTGCACTTCTTTTTGGTTCTGGCTCCTTGTTTGGTTTGTTTCGAGCCCTTCATCCTGTTTCCCCCACCGCCCACCCTGGTTGGGTTGTTTTTTGTTTTGGTGTTTCGGTCTGACAACACTGACAACAGTAATATATGAACTCAAAGATGACATCAGTGCAGAAGAACCTTAATAGACTCTGTGCACCTTAGCATGTGCTACTTCTGGTGGGAAAACTCCTGCAGGGCACTTTGTTTCCGGTGTGATATTCTTGTCTTGTTTACGGTCGGGTTTTCCAAAAAAGTCAACCAAATCGACGAATCAAGCAGTGATTTAAATTTCTCAAGATGTCTTGGGCATTTACCGAGTATATCTCTAGATGATGTTCATTGACTTGTCAATATTTTCTCTCGCGCCTCCGAACAAAAGTCAGTATTTGTATACAGCGGTCCCTCGTTTATCGCGGGTGTTATGTTCTAAAAATAATCAGCGATAGGTGAAATCTGCGACGTAGCCAACTTTATTTTTTACAATTATTTTTTACAATTATTTTAGATGTTTAAGGCTGTAAAACCCGTCACTATACACTTTTCTCAGACAGGCATGAACAGTTTCACAGTTTTCTCTCTTGTTTAAACTCTCAAAGTTCAAACCTTCGTTAAAAAAAAAAAATCCATTATAGAATGAAACCAAAGATCAAAACCTGCTTTCAGTCCCAAACATTTATTTGATAAATAAACATACAGTGTAGTTGTTTTGCTATAAATAATAATGACAGCTTTTAGAACTAATGAATTTAACTTTAAGCATAATTGCTTAATTTAAGTTTAATGCACTTTATAATCCGGTGCGCAGTATGGTAAAAAAAACCCAAAATACAGTAACTTCTACCTTCTGTTCAGAAGTCAAACTTTTTGTGCGATGTTTAGCATCTCCCTCTGCCCTTCGGATGCTACTGCAGGTGCCTTTGACGGTGCAAAACATTTCATCGACATTGTTGTGTTTGTTGGGGAGAAAACTTACAAACATACAGTGCAGCACTTCAGAGTCACACTGCAAGTGATCGATATAGCGATTCTGTACTGTACAGAAGAGCACGGCACGGAGATCGACAGTGGTCTGCAGATCAGGACGCAGAACACACTGCGAGTAAAAAATAAATAAATGGTAAATGGCCTGTATTTATATAGCGTTTTACTAGTCCCTAAGGACCCCAAAGCTCTTTACATATCCAGTCATCCACCCATTCACACACACATTCACACACTGGTGATGGCAAGCTACATTGTAGCCACAGCCACCCTGGGG
>NW_005190244.1:2386-4626 GCF_000239375.1 Pundamilia nyererei
CGGTCTTAAAACAGCAAGTTAGCATTTTCTCGTGCACAGGGTCTATTGGACAAATTTAGATATCACACTGCAAGGTACAGAAGCAGTACATCCTCCAGCCACACAGTTAGTGTTCAGTATAATAAAACTTCCTCAAAGCAGATTTAAATTATTTTATTGTCCAGTTGCAGCTGAAACTACCATCATTAAATCCAGAAACTGACCTCAGGTACAAATCACACAGGTCTGCAACCAAAAAACTAAAGAGAAATTTGGGTTGTTTCTTATAGAATTTTACTCACTGAAACTGAGAAAAATAATTAAAAAATTCCATCTTATTAGGTTTTCTTGCAAAAATGCTTTTAGTTTTTATTAAACGTAAAAATGTCCCTTTTTAAACTGAAATCTGGTATCCTATACCTGAGTCAAAAAAACATCTAATAGTGATTTCATACATTAATTAATGCAAATTGCAAATAGAAATTAGGGGGGGGGGGGTTGTTGTGTTTGGCGGTATGAAGAAATCAGATGATCATGTCCCAACAGGTTAATTTTGTTAATGAATCTCAGAACAGTTATGCATAATTAATTGTAATAAAACATTGATTTTTTTTCATCGCTGTTATGCTTTTTTAATGTAAGCTCCTCATGTTTTGCAAAGAAACTGTACGTGATGGAGGGACATGGAGATCATTTTTGGATTCAGCACCATAAAAAACATGACATTTAACAAAAATATCCCATGCAGCTGAAATTTTTTTCAGACCTGTGTTATTTTGCATCTGAACGAGGTCGCTCATCTTGAACGCAGTCGTCTCTGATTTTTGTCAGAGTCTCCTCTTCACTGAAGTCTCTCTTTTTTCTCTCAGCATTTATAACGTCATCAGTTTTTGAGCAAACAAAGTAGAACTTTTTCTTCATCCTCTGAATCTCCTGCACGAGTTTCACATCATTCTCTTTGAACCGAACAGCTGAGATGATGATGAAGAAGTCAAACTTCTCAAATCCAACACTTTCCAGGTACGTGTCAGATGGAAAATTTGGGGTACCAACTCCAGGAAGATCCCAGAATTTAACATTTGGATAGTTTGGATGGAAGTATTCTTTAACCTCCATGGTGCATTCTGTAACACCAGTCGGAGCAGCTCCCTCATCATCATCACTCACACCTCTGAAGGCATTAACAAAGGTGGATTTGCCAGAACCAGTTTCCCCTGTGATGGCGATATTCAGTGTGATGCCATTCATCCCCAGTGGCTCCTTGATCATTCCAACAGCTGATGGTTTGTCATGGAGTTGTAGAGCTTTAATTTATTTTGTAACTGCAGTAAGAGAGATGTTGAAAGTTATCACACAACTGGAAAAATAATAATACCTAATTTTTTTTCAGTTAACATACAAAACTGTATGATGTCAAGACCATTTCAGTGTCTCTCTTCCTCTCTTAAAAAAAAAGAAAAAGAAAAAAAAGAACAGCCAATCCAAATTAAGTAGCGCAGAGCCGAACCAATCACAGCCGCAGCGTCACGTCACATGACTTGTTACGTACAGCACAAGTGCCAAGCCGCACATGTGTATTTGTTTGGGAAGCAGCCAGCCGCCGTGCCGCCCGGGTAATGGAGGAAATGAGTGTGCCGACTAGAAAAAAATCAACCGAGCGTGACCGAAGAGAAAACAGATGATGGTTCCAATGCCGGAGAGACTGTTGAAAGGAAGGCCAGAGAAGTTCCATAGTGTGGAGGTATTTCGGCTATTTCAAGTCTGACAAAAAAACAGAGTAGCGCGCACTGTAAATTGTGCCGAAAGCAAGTCTGGAAATACAACAAACCTTTTTTATCACCTGAAGCAGTGCCACCCACTAGAGCACGCTCACTCTCTGACTGAAAGCGCTAATTCGTCATCGAAAACAACCAGGGGAATCCCTGCGAAGCAGCAACAGTCATTTAAGTCGGCTTTCTCCAGCGTCTTACCATATTTCGGGCGATCGTGGCTCAAGAGCTGGGAGTTCGCCTTGTAATCGTGTCGCACTGGAACGGTTCGCAGCCGAGTGTGAAGCAGCGGAAATCAGGATCAGCACCTCCAAATCTGAGGCCATGGTTCTCAGCCGGAAAAGGGTGGAGTGCCCACTCCGGGTCGGGGATGAGTTCCTGCCCCAAGTGGAGGAGTTCAAGTATCTCTGGGTCTTGTTCGCAAGTGATGGGAGAAGGGACCTGGAGATCGACAGACGGATTGGTGCTGCAGCTGCAGTAATGCGGACGCTG
>NW_005190245.1:0-1553 GCF_000239375.1 Pundamilia nyererei
AATACAAGGCCCACAAGGCTAAAAGCGTGGTGTATAAGGACAAAGAGGACTCATATGAGGGAGCTTTTGTTGTAAATGACTCACGTAAAAGTGATGCACAACAAGAAGAATGGTTAATTGATTCAGGAGCGTCAAAACACATGACATGGAATAAAGAAGCTCTACAAAACTACCAAGAGTTGTCAGAACCACAAACGGTGAAACTCAGTGATGGCAGAGTAGTTGAGGCTTTAGGTCTGGGTAACATAACAATGAAAATGTCATTCAGTGTTAGTAATGGAAAAGATGTCACAATGTATGACGTGCTGTATGTTACCAAATTATCAATGAACCTTTTCTCAGTGGGAGCTGCTGCCAAGAAGGGAAACACAGGGAAGTTCAAAAGGACTTATTGCTACATAAGAGGAAAGAATGGAGCTCTCCATGGAATGGGAACACAAAGATCTGACGGACTGTATCAGCTGGATATTGAGGGAAACTGCACAACCTGTCATGGAGCGTCAACTGCTTCAGTTCCAGCAAGTATGTGGCATCAGCGCCTAGGTCACACTACAAATCTGAAACAAGTAAAAAACTTGGTAAAAGGAGTTAGCCTTACAAATGAAGAGGAGGACATTTTTTGTGAAGCTTGTGTTGAGGGCAAATTATCAAGAAAACCTTACAAATCAGTGGGAGAAATACGAACAAAACGCAATTAGTTGCATAGTGATGTTTGTGGTCCTTTTCAAACTGAGTCACTAGGAGGAAAAAAGTACTTTGTGACTTTCATCGATGACTACTCCAGATGTTGTAAAGTGTATTTCATAAGAGAAAAAACGAAAGTCCTGAGCAATTTCAGAGAGTTTGAAAGAATCTTCTCAAATGAATGTGGACAGGGAGTAATAAGACTCAGAACTGACAATGGTGGGGAATACACATCTAAAGAGTTTCAAGAATATTTGAAAGCTCAAGGCATCCACCATGAAATGACTGTACCACACACTCCACAGCAAAATGAGTTCAAAACAAAAGAGAAAATGTTTATTTTCTAGTAACACCGTGATATAGGTGCATATGTTGCTTTTTCTTTGAAAGAAATAAGCAATGGGTGTCAAGTAAGTGAACTCCATGGTAAAATTAAGTGGGAGTGTTGTAATAGTAATTTTACATTGTATGTTGAAGGGATATTACTTCCCTCTGTTGGTGTGTTTGTGCATTACACTAAATAAAAAGGTGTTCGTTAAAAACATCACTCACAGCGCTGTAAGAGGAAGGCTCAGAAGACCCTCACTGATCCAAGCCACCCCACCCATACACCCTTCCCATGGTACAGCAAGATCTATACCCAAACCAGCAGATTCAGGGACAGTTTCTACTCCATACTGAAATATAGGACAGTTTATTTTGCGCAATCACATTGTATATGTGTAACCCCTGGTCAGCTTCTCTTTCCAGCGCTGTGTGAATAAAACTCTCTGGACTCGAAGTGGGTAGAGCTCAGGCGTGATTTATTCCCATTTTTGCGGGTCTCTGCAATAACATGGGACATGAATAACCATGGGTTTCAGCAACAG
>NW_005190245.1:1573-2905 GCF_000239375.1 Pundamilia nyererei
TAAGGAACCTATGGAGGCACATAATCAAACATTGGTTCCATGTTTCTTGATTGTAATATTACTCTGTAATTTCTCTTTTCTATGCTAATAAATATAGGATTGACTATTGGGACTGATTTGGATTTGAATGGGTGACATTATCAAGAGATAATCAGCAGACTAGTGCACCAAAGGAAGAAATTAGTCCTACGTATTCATTTAATATCCACATTGAAGAACTCTCCAAGTCTTACTGGAGGCCAAGACCCTGCCATCCAGAGTAAGTATCTGTTAGATACCATATTTCTAAGAGTTTCAAATGTGACCTTGTGACTCTGGTGAAAACTCCCAAATAGCTTCAGTGATATACTGGTTCATTTCCTTCTCTACCTCCAGTTCCTTCAACACCAGAAGAGTGATATTCCACATTCCTGCAGCACTCAGGGTCAGGAGTGTCTCCTTGGGTAGTGGGCACACAGAGTGGTGGATCCGTGTTATCTCTTGACTAATGAGCTCATTTTAAACAGAAATAAGTTCACTAATGATGTTGTGTGTGCTGCACTCTGAAACTCATTCTTTTCTATCGCTTGCACCGGGCAGTAACAGTTTCTCACTGCATTGAGCAAAGTGGAGGATAATATACAGCGTGACACATATTCCAGAGACCAGTAAATATGTATTTACTGGTCAACCACAACATGAATTAAAACATGGGTGGGTTCCACTGTTGCCAAAGCAGTTCCTCATAGAGGGTAATATGATTGTTCGTTTTCTCTGTATGTATTATTGTAGGGTCTACCTTATAAAGTGCCTTGATGAGATTGAATTGAATATAAGGTTTCTGGACCAGGTAACATCCCAGGTCATACTGTCAAAGCATGTGCTCACTAACTGGCATCTGTTTTCACAGACATTTTCAGCTTCTCACTGTTTTTATCTGTAGTCTGCTTTCAACACTATAAATCATTAAATCAGCCACCATCAGTGAGTCTGCTTACAGAGCAGAGGTAAGAACCCTCACATCATGGTATCGGAATAACAACAGACTGCACGGCAGAGGCAAATCCCCATTTATATCGAGGGGACAGAGATGTCAGATGCTTCAGGTTCCTGTGGATTAACATCAGGTTTGCCATCCATCCCAAAATACACACCAATTTCTATCAATGCAGCATCGACAGTATTCTGTCTGGCTGTATCATAAGCTGATATGGCAGCTGTTCTATAGAGGGTGGTCAGAGCATTGTGTTGTCCAAGTTGTCCAAGCATTAAAAAGAAATACAAGGCCCACAAGGCTAAAAGCGTGGTGTATAAGGACAAAGAGGACTCATATGAGGGAGCTTTTGTTGTAAA
>NW_005190245.1:4225-5801 GCF_000239375.1 Pundamilia nyererei
AAAAATAAACCAGTGTACAATATTAAAATATTAAAAAGGTAAAACACAGCAAAACATGCATAGTAGAAAAACTTAGATAACTTGTCCCTTTCCACCCTGTGACAAAAATAAAACTTGAGCTTGATATAGTCAGTACTCTTTCATCTGCAGTCAGAAACAGCATGAGGAGGAGCTGCAGAGGTGCAGATGTGAAGTAACTGTGAGCGGCTAAAAAGCTTGGCTGGATGTAGAAAGATATCAGCTCCCGTTTGGAATATGCAAGATTAAATCTTGATCTTAAATGTGAGTCAGCCAACACGTCCCCAGTCAAACTTTATCAAGAGAGAACCTCTTTCATCTACAGAAGCAGTTATTGTGCAACTGTGACAAACCTCTGAAAATAGCAGCAGCTCTGCTCATGACTGCACAGATCTGAGCTGATTTTAACCGGACTTTCGGTTCTATTTTAAAATGCTGTGAGAACAGGTCAGTTAGACAGCTGAAGTCAGAACTGAAGACAGTTCAGTTCTGCTTTGTTTTCAGTGAAATCTAACGAAGCATTACTGAGGACCAGGAATTCGTGTGAGGACTTATTGGAGAGTTTTAGGACGGAGCCAAAGTTTTAGCTCTGCATTCAAAACTCTGAAGATGAACAAACCTCAAACTTATAAAATTCACATAATCTGAACATATTTTTTGGGCAGTCTGCTAATGTCCTATTTTATGGAAAGTGACTGAAAAATAATAAAAGTACCAAACTGAATGGACAGTCTCAGAAATACGATCATCTGCATCTCAGTGTTTCCTGTTCTAGTTTTCACAGTCTTGCGTTCCGAACTTGCTTGGCTCTCTGGGCTCTCTGCAGACATTCTGCTCCTCCTTTTACTCTCCCACCGGGATCCAACCCGGCTCAGCTGAGGGGTGCCTGTAGCCAGCCTCCTCGCTCCTTGTTCAGCCTCCTGTCCCAGCCTCAGCCTGCTAAAGCTGTGATCTCTGCACAGCCAAAGCTTGACTGTGCAGCTCCCCTTGAACATTGTGACCCTGGACTATCTGACACCTCAATGACAGTAATTTTGTTTTTTTTCCTCTGGACTTTTTCTCTGTCTGAATGTGTTGAACCCGTAACTCAGCGCTGAGTCAGTAAATCTTAATAACATATCCTTTTGGGCTCCTGAACTGGCTGAAAATAAAACTGTGCGTGTAGATCTCGTATATGAACCTGCATCTATTTGTGGCGATGAGCCAGAACTTCCTAAGACTGGTTAATGGCCGGAGTTTCCTAAGATGGCTTTTTGTGCTCTGTCAAAGACTAACTTTCATGCTTCTCAGTCAGAAAGAGTTTCTGAAGCAGCTCAGTCTGAAACAATCAGCAATATAACTCAATTAGCTCAGTCTGAAAGGGGTTTATCTCCTGGGCTCACTCTGGTTCTAGTAATTCTGTGCTTGCCTCACTCAAGACCTTTTTTTCAGTCCCTGTCACAGATCATAATGAGTCAATTCCTGTTAGTTATATTAGTTATATCCATATGAACAGTAAAAATGAACTTTTTGCTAACTCTGTGTAGACAGAGGACCTGTTTTCACTACCTGAGTGAAA
>NW_005190246.1:0-2037 GCF_000239375.1 Pundamilia nyererei
ATTCACATCATTTATGTTAATGAGAGTGTGGGGAGTGAGTTGGAGGGTGGGGTGGGCTGCTTTTAACTATGTAAAGCACTTTGTGCTACATTTTTTGTATGAAAAGTGCTTTATAAATAAAGATTGATTGATTGAGGAGGAGGTAAACACGAGAGAAACCCCATGAAATCAGAAACCTGACGTTAGCGCTCGTGTTTGGCAGGTCTGCATTCGGTGAAGCATAGTCTGTGTTTTTCTTATTTGAACTCAATGTTGGTTCATGTAATGACTCAGAGGATAAAAAGGAAGCTGTGTTTGCGTCACTGCTTTGATACCAGATTTATGAAATGTTTTTGGTATTTTTGTTTTCATGTTACTGTTGATGGAGAGTGCTCAGCTTGTCGCATACAGATGCTGCTCAGGAGCGCTCTGCCTCTTTTGTGAACACAATGAGCATTTAAGGGCCATTTTCTTTCATGTGGAAGGATTTTACCCCTGTTCACCGCACTGAGTAGTTTCATTTGGAAGCGATGGCTGTACTCCTGAGCTGACGGGCTCGTCCGGTCACTGCTGGTCACAGCCACACATCCGTGGCTGTGACCAGCTGTGACATGGACGTAAAGGTCAGGTGACCTCGTGCCCTTTCAAGTGCTGCTCCTGGGCACAAACCTGAGGACACTCTGAACTGATCGTGTGACGATCCTGGGCCATTTGGCCCAGCGTTTTGAATGTTAATATATTTTGATGTTTATGGCTTATATTTAAGTTCTTTAGGTTATCTAAGTTCTTTCCTGCCATGCCTAGGTTGTTGCTATAGTTCATTGTTTCTTAGATTTCCCGTGTCTTCTCCTCTATGTTTAAGTCTCCCTCGCCCTTCATGCGTTTCATGTCTGTGTGTCTTATGTTGTCAAGTTCATATTGTCATGTCTGCGTCTCATTATGTTTCCTGTTTTATTTTGAAGAGGTCTTGTGTTCTATGGTCAATGTGTTTAGTTTTACTCTTCCCCTGTGACATTGTTATGTTCATTTGTGTCAGCTGTTTCCCCATGTGTTTCCACTTACCCTGAACACCTCCTGTATGCATTTAGTCTGTGTGTTTACAGTCACTCGACGTCAGGTCACCTGTTGATTTCCATGTTCCTCGTCACTCCATACAGTCTGCCACAGTCAGACTGTGACAGATTGAACTGACACATTAAAATGCTGGCTGAACCTCTCCATCCTCAGTGAATCTATGAAGAAGCCTTCTGATTGGACACTCCTCTCCTTGTTTAGCATCGGTTACCATGGTGATTCAGCAGGTACAAAGAGAAAAGTCTGACACAGCTCAATAACGCATTAATCCCGTTGAGGGACCTTGTATGCATGTGTTTTTTTCAGTATTTGTATACTTTATGACTGGGAAGCGTTTTGGGTCAAATCCTGATGTTTTTAAATGTGCAACATTAATAAAATCACCTGAAAACAGCAGCAGGATGAAGCACAAGCAGTATGTAGAAACATTTTCACAGTGTGCACGTGCTTCTTTGTCGCTGAGGGTAAATATTATGTATTATAATAATGTCAGCACTACACAGACAGACTTCTCTGACTGAAAGACCTGAATAAAGTGAACGCTGTGCACATGTTCTTCCATTTTGTTTGTGTGTGTGCAAGATACATCTTTGGATGCGCTGGGACGCATCATCAGTGATCTAACCTGGGGTCAATGGGTGTTTCTGATCTTTCAACATCGTCCAGGTGACCCAGCTAAGGTTGATCAGACCCAAGCACCAGCTGCCCATGGATCAGCCCTCTTTATCCACAGCCACCTTGTGGCCTTCTCTGTGGCTTCACATACAGACCAGATGGCCCTCTTCCTAGCCACTCCTGTTAGGCTCAGTTGGTTTGGTTTGCATCCTGCAAAGCCTCTGCAGCCCTCCTCTATTGGCTCATAGTACGTCAGGGCTCTAGACTAGCTTTTTGCCATGGGCGTACCGGTACGCCTAACTTTAAAAAGTTAGGCGTACCGGCACAAAAGTTAGGCGCACACAAATTTTATAATAATTTATATAATAT
>NW_005190246.1:3031-4621 GCF_000239375.1 Pundamilia nyererei
TGCTGTTTGGTTGTTGTTGAAATGGTTTTGTGAGCTTTAATCTGGCGTTTCTGGCAAAACACAGTTATATTTAAAAGTCGATTCAGGATTTAATGAATTGATATCGCTTTATTCAAGCTACTCACCTCCCACTTCCACATGCACTTTCAACTGGACCACGGCCAATCAGAGAGGTCCCGCCCCTTATGATCTCTGATTGGTCTAGTCCATGATAGGGGCATAATGTGTGTCTGTTGTTGACCATAGGGAAGGTTGCAGATTTTTTTTTTTTTTTGCTACCCAAACAGTTGGTCGCACAGGTGCAACCAAAAATTTTTTTTAAGTCGCACCACTGAAAAATTTGGTCGCATTTGCGACCAAATTGGTCGTACTCTAGAGCCCTGTACGTCTTCCAGCCCCCTCCTCGGCACTTCTCTACTAACTCCTTGTACTTGGCATGTTTCCTTTCATTTGCTTCTTTCATATGCTCTTCCCAGGACACGGTGAGTTAGAGGACAATAAGCTGTTTTGCTGCCTCCAAGACAATAATTATGTCTGGCTGAAGTGATGTTTCAGCGATGTGCTGAGGGAATTTCAACTGCTTCCCTAGGTCAGCTTACAGCTGCTAGTCCGAGGTGTATAGAGGAGACCTGACCGTAATCTTCACTGCTGACAGGGCTCCTTTCCAGCTCTTGCCCCACACCTTACCAAGGCATCATATACAACCTGAACAAGGAAATGGAAACAATGGAAATCTGCCTTGATGATTTTTGTCCACGTAACTTTCCGCTGTAAGATATTCTCCCACTTTGTCCATACCTCCTTTTGCCTGAGCCACACAGTCTTACTCGTTTGCTCTTCCTTCACGCCTGCTCGGACCTCTTCCTGAATTAGCTGGTGTCTCTCCTTCCCTTGGGCCTTCCCCACTTGGGTTTTTGGGAAAAGGCTTGGGTCTTTTCCCAAAGACTTCTCCCAAAGACCCAAGCCAGCTCTCCCAGTGGCCAACGTCCCCACCAGCTGCTCCTGCCTGAGGTGTGACTCTACCACCTCCACTTCTCTCTCCGCTCTCCACTTCCTCTCTGTTCTCACCTCAATACCACTTTCTGGTCCCTTGACTCACTATACTGAAGGACTTCTCTAGTGTGTGCCATCTTAAATTCTTCTGAGAGACTACTAAATGGGAGCTGTAAGGTGTTACTGGTTCCATAAAGGGCTGCACTGCTGAGGCAGCGGGGGAAGGCCAACCATTTGCGCAGAAAGCTAGTAATTCTCCTCTCGAGGGACTTCATAGCTGAGACTGGAACTGAGAAAACAAGTAGAGGCCACGGGACATGCGGTAGGATGGAGTGCAGGTAAATCCAGGTCTTGAATCTACCTGGCAGGCCTGACTTGTCAACCTTAGGGGGCCAGTTATCCAGCTCTTTGGTGGACTTGTGGAAGGCGGTGGAGTCTTTCAGAGATGCTTAAAAAAGCTTCCCCAAACTCTTCACTGGTTGCTCACTGATGGAAGGGATGATCGTTCTAGAGATGGACCGATCCGATATTACGTATTGGTCCGATACTGACCTAAATTACTGGATCGGATATCGGAGAAAAATAAAAAATGTAATC
>NW_005190247.1:0-1421 GCF_000239375.1 Pundamilia nyererei
GCATCAGAGAAGAAGAGCAAACCCATCATCCTGACTGATCGGATGAATGGCACTGTGTTTCCAACAAGCTGCAAATTCGCTGTGCAGGTGAAAAGAACGTTTGAGGAGAACTGAGGAGACTGCTGGAGTTTGACATTTGCCACCTTTGGAGAATATGGCAAGAAGAGACAGTGAAACACAGGACGAAGCTGAAGGAGAACTGCCGGCTATTGGACTGTTGAAGTGGGAGAGGACAACAGTGAGAGTAAGTGAGAATGCTGTTATTTAACTATTACTCAAAAAGCTCCTCTAAATCAATAAATGTGTTTCCTTGCTCACCCCTGTTTGTGTACACCCACTCTATGGACAGATACCTGTACTCCACCACATCATCATGCTCTCCCATCTGAAGTTGATCACTATCTGTCTGATCTTTTTTTACATTAAGAAGCAGATGATTCCTCACAGACAACTCCACATATTTATCCAACTATTTATCCGGGAAACTTTTGATGCTTCTTTTAGATGCTTCCATAGCTTCTCTCTCAGTGATAATGTTGGTACTTGGTGGACAAGATCTTGGAAAAAGTACATTTATGTACATAATGAATTTATTTTAAGCTAAAATGTTGTGTTTGTATGACATAGGAAAAGAGACCTCTAATTTTTCAAAAATTTATTTAAAACTGGATTTTCTTTTCACTGGTGCTTTGTAAATGAAGTTACTGCAACATTAACAGGTTTCATAACAAGATGGTATAATAATCAAGAAATACAGTTGCACATTTTTCTGTTTGTTCAGTAAGCTGTATGATTTTGTTTCCTTCATCTGGAGCCCCTTTGGTGTAACAGTGCACGCTAATAGAGAAATATATGAGTGGTAATTGACATCACACATCAGACTCTTTCAAATCCTCTCCAGTGGCCGCAGGCTGGTAAGGCTCTGTGGATCAGATAAGCAGATGCGTTAACACAAACCAAGATTTGACACAAAAGTTGCTCAATCTGTGGTTAGATGTAAAATTCTAAAATTTGGTAAACAAAACACAATCACAAAGTTATTCTTCGATGGAGTGTTTTGCCATTTTTTTTGTGTGTAGAATTGAAAACAAGAACAGGCAGCAGAGACGCTTAGCCAGAAACCTTTTTTTGGGCTCATTGGTGCTTGCAGTTTGTTACGACTCAGGTCACAATTTTGTGTATTGTTTTCGCTCATCCACACCTGATGGTGGAATTGTTCATTTTCTCTGCCTCTTTTTTTTCTGCTGCTTCAACCACAGACTGTGTGTTTAGTAATGTACTATGTATTCAAGTTCCTGTGTCTAGAATAACTAGGTAAACTAGGTCTTCCTCCACTACAACCCAACCAATCGCTGCAGATAGCTGCCGCTCCCTGAGCCGGCTGGAGGTTTCTCCCTGTTAAACAAGAGTTTTTCCTTCCC
>NW_005190247.1:2527-4620 GCF_000239375.1 Pundamilia nyererei
GGACACAACGACCAGGACAGAGAGCCCAGGGATCGAACCGGCGACCTTCCGGGTACAGATGCGATTCCCAACCCCCTGAGCCACGGTCGATGTTTAATCTAATATATTTGAAATATGGCAACTTCAGTAATGCAAACCCTCCTGTAACTGTCCCTGAGATGGTTAAATCTTTGTTGGACTCATCTTCTGAGATGGCCATTCTTTGTTGGACCCCTGTAGTTACACCTCCAATCTGAGATGCTGCAACCTGGATGTAGTTCAGTGAGTCAACCCACACTTGATCAATTCACAGTTGAATTTTTGTGAAATAATGATCAGCCAGACATCTGTAAACTCTTGGTTTTTTTTTTATCTTGTGTAATAAAAGGCCTGTGGTAAAATGTAACCTCTGAAACCTGCTGTCACTCTTACCTTTCTCCTTTCTCTTGAACCTTTGGTAGCACCAAAACAGCATGATGATCATCGCCGCCTCGAAGAACTGAAACACAAAGTAGACTCCCGGGAATAGATACAGAGGACCCACCACTTCGATAGGGAAGGCTACCTTCAATATGGTGGAGCACAGCACAATATTCTGACAGCCTGTTTCCATGGAAACGGTCCTCCGCTCCCTGAAGGCATATGGAAGGATTATTTACAAGTCATATCTATCTACCTGCCTGTGTGTCTGTCTCTCTCTATATATATATAGAGAGAGAGATCTATCTATATATTTTTCCAAACCTCATAGGATCATCAATGTCGATAATATCGATCAATGACTGAATAACCAAATAACCTACCTTTGGCTGAGTCTGAAGATCGCAGAGAAGACATATCCAAAGCAGTAGCCTATCAAAGGCATGAGACCAGCGATGGCCAAGAGTGAAGGAGACAGCACAGTCAGGATGTAGCGTCCGTTTTCAATAATAGCTAAGGTCAAGATCACCACAGTAAAAATCAGCAAGATAATCATGCCAACCTAACAACAGAAACAAGAGAGGGAATAAATCAGTGTTTGACTTCTTTTTCGGTTCTATGTTGCTCAAAAAATTAAAGGAACACTTTTCAGAGTATAGTATCAAGTAAATGAAACTTCTGGGATATTGATCTGATCAGTTAAGTAGCAGAGGGGGTTGTTAATTGGTTTTAGTGGCTCGGATGTTGATGAAATCAACAACAAGACAACACTCAAAACAGAAATGGAGGCCATTGGGATTTTTCCAACCTCATCATTTCTGACCGTTGTCAATTCAACTAAACTCAAGTTGAATTGAGGCAACTCAAGGCACTTTATATTGTAAGGTAAAGACCTTACAATAATACATTGAAAACAAAGAAAACCCCAATAATCATATGACCCCTATGAGCAATCGCTTTGGCCACAGAGGAAAGTAAAAACTCCCTTTTAACAGGAAGAAACCTCCGGCAAAACCAGGATCACTGAGGGGTGGCCATCTGCTGTGACCAGTTCGGATTGAGAGGAGGAAAACAGGACAAAGTCACAAGCCATCGATTAATAATAACCAATGATTAAATGCTGAGTGGTGTATAAACACATAGTAAGTAAAGAAGAAACACTTCATCAGAAGCCCCAACATCCTAGACCAGGGGTGTCAAAATCAAATACAAAGTGGGCCAAAATTCAAAACTGGAACAAAGTCGCGGACTAACGTTAATATTTATTGAAATATATTTATTCCTCCAGATATGAGAATGAATCTTTTCTTATGGACTCAAGTAAAGCTTAATACTAAACAATATATATATTAGCTGTATAATACCAGTAGGCCCTCTCTGATAGTAATTTGGTATGGCTTCACGGGCCAAATGTAAGTAGGCCAGAGTTTGACACCTATGTCCTAGACCTATTGCAGCATAATTAAGGGAGGCTTCTGGATCACCTGATCCAGCCCTAACTATAAGCTTTGTCAAAAGTTTTAAGCTTAATCTTAAAAAATAGAGAGGGTGTCCATCTCCCGAATCCAAACTGGGAGTTGGTTTCACAGAAGAGGCAACAGCCTGACAGCTGAAGGCTCTGCCTCCCATTCTACTTTTAAATACTCTGGGAACCACAACTAAGCCTGCAGTCTGAGAGCAGAAGTTCTCTATTA
>NW_005190248.1:0-1317 GCF_000239375.1 Pundamilia nyererei
AGAGTCACAAAAGTGCATTTGTGGACAAGGACTTCCTATATACCAAGCCAGTGCTCAGGCATAGTAAAGTACTAAAAGTACTAGTAGGTTGAAATAATGATAATATATTATCATGCTTTTTACAACTACATGAATGTACTATTGCTGTGTGATGTATTACTATTACTGAAGGCTACTCGCCATACCAATACCAACTAGATTTTTAAATCTTAAAATGAGTACCAGTAGGGTGGACATTAGGTATGGCTGCACTATTTGTAGCAAACCGTATAGAAAACTATTCCACTCGTATATAAAACAGGTCCGCGGCTCGAACCATAGTAAAGGGACCTCTGGCTAAAACGTCGGGTTCAGTGTCGGGCTTGTAGCCGAAAACTAGCTTTACTTTGTTGCCTGGGTCAACTTTGCTAGCGAGAGAGAGAGAGAGGCGTTCAAAGGCTGCTTCAACAGAACTTCGGAGAAAAACACGAACATAGTGTACAGTCAAGTCTTAATAGCTTACTTACAACTGGGCTACACTGCCCATGAGGCTACATTCTTTAGGGCTATGCCTGTAACACTCTGCCTATTGCCTTCATATTAAATAAGTTTTTGAATAATAATTAAAAAAAATATTTCTTCACATCATTTTGTGGGCCGCAAGTAGAGATGACATGGGCCGCGAGACTGAGACACGGGCATTAGAGCCTCTTAATGCGTGTTTTGTTTGGGTTTCCACCGGCGTGGAATTACCAAAAATAGTGAGGGAATAGCCTAACATATGAAATAGGAAAAGACCTCCGTGTAATCCCTTTATTTCAACAAAGTAACAGTATTCTCAATACCACCCTTTTAAACGGTAACTGTAATGGAATACAGTTAGTCATATTTTGTATTTTAAATATGTAACGGCGGTACATGTATTTCGTTACTCCCCACACACTGATTATGAGCGCATCTATAAAGAAAAATCGTCACACCTCGCAACAGGTGAGGACCTCGTCAGTAGCTATTTGGACCCAGACAATACCTAGGAACTACATACCTTCCCCTTTTCTCTTTTATTTCTACTGCTAATAGGAACTCTGAAGAGATTTAACAACCAGACACAAGTTGGTAAGTTGGTAATAACCTCTCGTAGTTCTTCAGTTTCTTTTATTTCTGTGTTTTTTTCAATTTTTTTTTATTGTGAGGTTAAGAAGAAGTATGGCTGAAGTTAGCTGAAAAGAATTGCTAGCAAATATTTTCATATTTAGATAAAGTCTAAATATGAAAGATTCAATAAAGTCTGGATTTTTTAAAGTTGTGTTTTATTTCAATTTCAATCATACCTATAAT
>NW_005190248.1:2637-4619 GCF_000239375.1 Pundamilia nyererei
AAAAAAAAAGTATCATAAAAGATCTTTGACTTACTTTCTTTGTATGCAGCACTGATGCTTTGCAGCTGCTTTCCAGATCTTGTGCTCAGAATTTCCGCAAGCGTTTCTTCATCTGTGCCCAAACCCTGCACACACATACCATGCACATTTCTTGATATACAACAGTTATAACATCTATTCCAAAATCCTAAAGATGAAAGCAACCACTCACCACCATGGCCTCCTGGAGACGGTAAGCTTCATACTCCACGGGGGGCATCAACAGTTCCAGCAAAAGAAGCTCCAGGTCTCCAGATAAAGCTTTCTTCAGAGCAGTTATTATATCCTAATTCACCACATGCATAAATAAAATAACACTGAATTAATTCTTATTTTGACTTGACTCAGAGTTTCACTCCTGGTTTTCTTTTTGTAATTCTTGTTAAGTTATTTTAGTAAAGAAACAGTAAATATCTAGAAAAAACCTCTGACTAATGGAAAAAAAACCCAGAGTACACTTGGGATTGGAAGTGGATTCACACAAAACCTGCCTGACTATCACACTATGGTGTACTCTTTCCCTGTAAGACACTACAGTTGGGCATGTGACAGCAGTTCTGAAGTTGCTAAACAAAGGTGTGTTCACACCTTTAATGTCACCGTTTTTTTATTATTTGATCAGCAAACACTTCAAAGTTACAGATGAGCAAGGCTAAACTTTTATAACTACTAAACCTCAAACTGAAACTTCAGTTTCATTGCTTAATATATTTTATTGTAGGAGACAACTTTACACTTAATGGGTTCCACAAAACCATTAAAGTTTTAATTTTGAAACTCTTTGAAAAGGTTGTTACTGTTTCTATTTTCTCACCTTATGTGTTAGCTCCTGAAAGACCTGAGCAATTACTTGCCTCTGGGCGTTGTTCCTATTGGTTAGTATTCTCAGTAGCGTCACTGTGTCTGAGCAAGATACACGATATTCAATAAATTACCAGGAAAAGGGTGGAAAGAAATCGTGGGAATATATTTTCAACATATGCCAATGAATGCCTTTATTTTCCAGTGCTGTCACGATCTCCATCACATCTCTGTCAGGGTAGAAATTGGAGTAGGGTCGTACTGTTCCAAGGGTCCCCCAGTACATATCCTATTTAATAAAAAGGGACAATAATTGTGGCATCCACTCTCTATACAATATATAAAACAACTGAGTGGCAAGAATCAAGTGAAATGTGTAACAACTAACCTCATACTGAGCATACCACGAAGGTATGGAGATGTAGAACAATACAGATCAGCCATGCTTGAATTTAAAGAATGCTAAGTATGTCAGACTTCTAGGAGGAGGTGCGCGCATGTGTGTGTGTGTGGAGGGGGATGGTTCAACACAAACTATTAATACAAGTAATTTTCAATAATGAAACAAACTGGTTGAATTGTATTACTCGGCTTTCTCGATATTTAAAATCTAAACGTGACAATGCGCAGCAACCTTCAGAGCACTTGTTTATAGACAGCAATAAAAGGTATGTAGATAACCAGACTGAACATGACTGCAGATAAGGCTATTTGCAAATGTGGAGTCTTAGTGAGCAGAGTAATAAATCTTAGTGAAGAGTGAAGACGGGGCAGAGGTGTACTTCTTGGAATGTTTACTTACACAAGAGTCAGAGTACTCAGAATCCATGGCTTGCTTGTATCTAATGTGAGCAAAAACGGAAATGGCAAAGACATTAACAGCCCACATCACGGAACAAACAGATAATGTGACTTCATTTTAATAGGTTTAATAGAGATTCTCCAATGAAACTTAAGTCCACAGCATAGCTTTTGAGAATCTAGGAATTCGTGACAGTAACATATGAAGGAGGAGGCCAAGTCCGAGCTGATTAGCGTTAGCCACTTATTTCTTAAACAAATTTAAAAGGAATTGTTATTTTTCTTACCTGTAACAGAATACTAGGCCAGCTGTGACAAGGAGTGGAGGTAGTGTATTTTTT
>NW_005190249.1:0-1178 GCF_000239375.1 Pundamilia nyererei
CAGCAACTCGACTCATTCAGACACAGAGACACGGCCAAGACGACCTGTGATTGGTTGTTGAGCAAACCTCTCCTCTCAATTTCTGCTGCGACATTCAGACACATCTGCAGCAGCTGTTTGATGATGTCATGATGATGTCATGTCAACATGGACCAGAACCTCTGAGGAATGTTTCCGGCCCCGCCTTGAATCTGAGCTGCGAAGAATCGAAGCAGCTCTGAAGAAAAGGTGTACCTAATATATTGGCACAGACTGTATGTACTCAAACACAGTGAACGCTCGGTGCCATGAGCCCAGACGTCTGTGCACGCCTGCGTCGCTCATCAGCTGGCCTCCAGAAGTCACCCAACCGGCAGAGAGGAAGGCAAAAGGCTAAAGAGCAAAGCAGCTTGTTTTAAAGACAAAGAAGGATTATTTAAAGCAGTGAGTCATGCAAAGCTGCTGTAGGAGAGTCGGTTTTCACCGTTATTTCAACAGGAAGCTGCGGGACTGTGTCAGGGTGGTCAGGGTGGGGATGGGGGTGTCACGGGACCGCCGCAGCTCGCCAATGTGTTTATCAGACAGTTCATGTCTGACGTCTGAGAGAAATGACGCAGTGACACACTTCTACTGCTGAGGACGCCGGTGGAGCACACCCGGCTGTTGGAGTGTTGTAACGGCGTCCTGTTGTAACGCTCGCAGCTTCAGAAAAAAGGAAGCCCTCAGCAGGAACACGCCGCTGTGGTTTCATGTTGAAATATAGCAGGAACTCCACTGCAGGCTGCGTGAGCGCAGAGGCGTGGCGCTCATTTCAACACGTCAAGCTCACGTACGGCCACACCATCGCTATCATCATCGTGCTTTCACAGACAGAAAACTGCATCACGCTGCACTTCCTCTAATGTCCACTAGGTGAAAACACAGCAGCTTTAGCTCTGCTCGTCCTAACGCCAAGCGGCTCGGCCTGAAAGCAGACGCGAGGGGAACAGAGTCACACTGCGAGGACAAAAAGAGGAAGCAGAACAGAGCACGGTGACCTGCAGCCGGCCGTGTAAACGCTGCCTTCCTGGAACTGTGTGATTAAAGTGTGAATCTGCTCTTTTATTTTTGGAGACACTTAATCAGTAAGAAACCCGTTAGAGACACGAGATGCTGAGCTGGCGGCGAACAGCCTCACGCTTCTGCCCGCAGCCAATCGG
>NW_005190249.1:2977-4619 GCF_000239375.1 Pundamilia nyererei
CGCAGCTCTGTGGGCTTTTTCTGACTTTCAAAAATGAGAAACCCCCCTGTGGCAAACACACCTGCTGGACAGGACCTCTCACAGCAGCAGCAGATTGTGACACGTCCAGGACAAAAAAGGGGAACTTGAAGCAAACGGGGCAGAGTACAAAAATGTGTCCTTGCCGTTATGAAGCAAGCGAACGCTGGCGTGCAGGTCAAACAGCTACCACAGTGTCTCCGCTCCACGCCGCCCTCACCGTAAAAACACAGCAGCCACAGAAACATCCAGAGAAACGAAAGTGCTGGTTTTCCTGCTGCGTGCCATCAGTCAGCAGACGAACGTCTCTGCAGGACTCATCTCTCAGCTGCAGCCTTAAATTGTTTTATCTTTATGTTCTTTATAGACCATCATCATCTGATAACTGGGCTGTGGGTACTTGGTGGTTCTCGGGTGCGTGGCTGGATTTTCCGTTGTGGCCTGGGGTGGCTTCGACCTGTGTCGGGGGGTGGGGCTCTGCTGGGTAGCGGGCGGTTCTTGGGCACCTGGAGCCCTGAGATCCGGATCTGGGTTTGCACTGATGTGACCCCTTAGCAGTGCTGCTCCTCCTTCCTCCTCCTCCTGCTGCTGGAGTCATCGCAGAGGCGTGTGGACTCAAGTCTTCGTTAATCTTGGGGGGGCCGTGGATGATCCATCTCTGTCTGCCTCTGGATCCTGGGGGGCGTCGCTGTAGCCTCCCACACACACACTGCTGTTGTTACAGCTGCAGCAGTCGGTGATGATTATTCTGTTCGCACTCATCTCTCAGCTTATTTACTCTTTATTACTCTTATATTTTTACAGCACTGGGACTAAAAGGCTGAAGAACAAACTTCCACCAGCAGAGGCTGTTGGGCTGCAAACACACATTTACAGCAGTGGAGAAAATTTCACCAAACTGGGGACAGAAACTCCAGAGAGCAGTCGAACTCCCCGGGATACTGAAGCAAACCACACTGACAGCACAAACACAGAATACCAGAGAAACGTTACAGGCCATCGAGTCTCACCGTGAGCGCCCCTCCATCGGGGGAGAAGGGGGCGGTGCACAGTTCGTCCTCGCCCTGACAGACGCTCCGACTGCCAAAGAGGAACCGTCTGTGATGAAACCGAAACGGGAAGGGTTTGCCCGCCATTCTCTTCATCCAGCAGCAGCTGGTATGAAGGAAAAGTGTTCCCCGAAGCCGGCGTGTCCAAACTGTCCGCTTTCAGTCTTATTTGCACCCCAGGCTCAGAAATAACAAACTGCACCAAATCCTGGACCTCAACCGAACCTGCACCACCCAGAAATATCCCAGCAAGCATCAGCATCGCTGCCCCGAACACACAACGACAGGCAGCGCCGAGCGGGACTACGGCGGCTGTAACATGTCCAGACCAGGTGAAAACATGTGTCCACGAAACACCTGAACGCACCAGCAGCACAGGGATTAACCCACACGAGCCCAGAACATCAAACAGACCAACATCACACCAATCCCAGGATCAAACCACATCAATGACCAAACAACAGAGAGGTGGGTCAGAGGTGGGCCCGGGTCACGAGCTTCGCCGCACTGACACCGCCGCCCTCTGACTTCCTGTCTCAGTCCCGGGGTGCCTCGGCTAGCTGACTGTGATGTTT
>NW_005190250.1:0-4616 GCF_000239375.1 Pundamilia nyererei
TTGTGTGCAGTGATGTTTCTTCAGCTGAATCTGAAGAGAAGTGGCACTGTGACAGAGCAGAGGCCAAACAAGTATTAATAAGATACTGTTTGAAATCATGTGACGAGGCTCACGTGATTTCAAACGGGTCCTCAAACCACCCTGCAGCTGAAGATCATACAGCTGCTGATTAACAAGTGATGCAGTCTTGTAATTTTTCCACTGAATCTGAGGCGTGAAGAAGAATAATCATCAGTGTGAAAGTCTGAAATCTGTTGTTTAGCCATGCGTGTAAACTACAGTGTCATAGAAAACATTTCTTCACACTATAACAACACAATAACATGTTTGTAGAAGATGTTTCAGCTCTGCTTTTTGTGTTCTTCACATATATGATAATCTTTCCTCCAAGAGTGATCTCTCTTCTGCTGATCTCTCTGTGGATTTTTAGAATCAGAATCTGAATGTCTTTATTGTCATTGCCACAGGTACAACTAAATTAAAAGTGGTCCCTGATCAGTGCATCATCCCTAAAAGTATGAAAATAGAAATAAAATAATAAAATTCAATAAAATCAATAAATAAAATACTTAAAGTGCTAATAAGAAAAGTATTAGCAAACATTCACATACATTCCCACGTAAATACTTCAGTCAGCGCGCAGATTAGCGCAAGAGTGGTGTGATGGACATTTCTTGTAGCAGCATTCAGACGTGTTATTGCAGTTGGATAAAAGCTGTGTTTGAGTCTATTTGTCCTTGCACTGATTGCTCTGTACAGTCTGCCCAAGGGAAACAGTTCAAACAGTGAGTGGCCAGGATATGAGGCATCTTTTATAATGTTTTGAGCATTTTTAAGACAGCTGGTCTTGTGTAGATCTTCCAGCATGGGGAGAGGGCAGCCAGTGATCCTTTGGACGGTGTTAATGAGCCCTTGCAGTGCTTTCCTCTGAGCCACTGTGCAGCTAGTGTACCAAATGCATATGCAATATTTAGTACACTCTCAATGGTGGCTCCGTAGAAGGACACCAGCAGTCTCTGAGTGATGTTATTCCTCCTGAGATTTCTCAGGAAGTACAGTCTCTGTTGGGCCTTTTTCAGGAGCTCAGAGGTGTTTGCACTCCAAGAAAGGTTCTCCTCCATGTTGATTCCCAGAAAGCGAAAGTTTACCACCCTTTCTACACAGTCCCCATTGATGAATAATGGTGGGATCTCTGCCTTTTTCCTTCTGAAGTCTGTTATGAGTTCTTTGGCCTTACACCATGACGACAGCTGCTCCACCTCGTCTCTGTAAGCAGACTCCTCACCCCTGGAAATGAGCCCCACCACGGTGGTGTCGTCTGCAAACTTCACAAAGATGTTGCTCTGGTGGAGAGGAGTGCAGTCGTGTGTGTAGAGAGAGTAGAGTAGTGGACTGAGCACACAGCCCTGGGGTGAGCCAGTGCTGAGACTCAGGGCTGAGGATGTGTGATGGCCAACTCTGACTCTCTGTCTACGGTCTGAGAGGAAACTGTTGATCCACATGCAGGTTCTGTATGGAATACCCAGGTCTTGTAGCTTGACCACCAGTTTGTGTGGAAGGATGATGTTAAAAGCTGAGGAGTAATCCACGAAAAGTATCCACACATAGCTCCCATGCTCCTCCATTTATGTTACGGCAGCATGGGGTACTGTGGCTACACCCTCTTCCCTTTAATCTGGTTTGAATTTTATATGGCACAGGTAAACCTTGTGTTGTTATCCTGCAGATAAGGTAGAGACACTATTTACATTATAAGAAAAATAAGAATAGTCTCCTTTTAGGAGTTTGAGGATTGATTGATTGATGGTGATTTATCCCCACCTGCTGGTGAAAAGGTTGCATTAAGTATCATCTTAACACTTCAATAATCACAGAGAAGCTTCATTGTATTACTAAAATTATTCACCCAGTTTGCTTCATACACATATGAACTTGAGTAACACTCCATTCTTAATCCATAGGGTTTAATATAATGTCTGCCCACCCTTTGAGGCTATAACAGGCTCAACTCTTAATGGAAGCCTTTCCAAAAGGTTTAGAAGTGTTTATGGGAATTTTAATGTTGGATGAGAAGCCCTGGCTCACAGTCTCGGCTCTCTGCTCATCCCAAAGCTGTATGTCTGGTTGAGGTCAGGACTGTGCATGCCAGTCAAGTTTTTCCACACTGAACTCGCTCATCTGTGTCATCATGGATCTTACTTTATGCAAGGGTGTGGAGTCATGTTGGAACAAGAATAATCATCCTTCCAGCATGATTTGTCACTGGCTCGCTCACCTGTAACCTGACTTCACTAGCTGTTACAGGTAGGAGTCACGCACACGTCGGTTGATTTGTAAGTTTTCTAGATGTCTGTGTCATCAGGTTTGTTCTACACACTGGCAAGAAAAGCTAGAAGCTGGCACAGTGTTAGGTTTTAATTTTAATGAACTGAAAAATACATAAATAGTTAAATGAAAAAAAACTTATTTATAAAATTCCTTCTTTATAAAAAGGTAACATTTATCCCATTCTGACCAATCATAACAGTCAATTTGACCAGAACATTTTAAAATTTTCCTCTGGTGAACGAGTTCTGAACTATGAAGAAACTTCACTTCCCACTGCTGTGGATGCTGTGTGTCCTGTAACACTGTGTGATGTTTGTTTACTGTGAGTCTGGAGTTTGGGTCATAGTGAAGCTGCTTGTGTTGTCTATGAGATATTCTCAGCTGAAGGGTCAGTGGGAATAAAAGAAAACTTAAAAGAAAACTTATTTGCAATGAAAACTATTCAGAAGTAGATCAGCTGTATGGATGTGTTTTTCTAACATTTATTTTAACAGTATAAATATTCTTTATGACTGTGCACTATGCGAGTAACAGGTTGTAGTGAGGATGACCTCACTTCATGCAGGAAATGAGATTTTCTCTTAAAATTGGAAAAAAACTAGAGAGCAAATGGAGTCAGAATAGAATACTTGTTTTGTTTTGTTTGTTTGTTTTTCACGTTTGTAATAATTAGAAACGGTAATATCAAAAATACAAATTCAGTAATTACAAATGACTGTGGTGCAGTGTCTGGAAACAGCAGGTACACCACCTGTTTAAACTGGGAAACAAAAACATCGTTTAGTTGTGGTCGCAAGGGCATAGATTTGGCATTTGACAAGGGACATGTCCCCATCAATATCCAGCGATTATTGAATTGTCCTCACCAGTAATTTGATCTCTTCTAGTAAAGAAAAACAAACCCGACAGAAAAAAAAAAAAAAGATCTGTCAACGCAAAATAAACTTTTAACATATTTTCAGGTGAGAATGTGGCTGTGTAAACTTCAAATATCTGTGTTATTGTACTTACATTATAATCAATCAGCTTCCTTTTGTCCACTTAAAATATGTGTACAGAACTATTTTTGTATTTGTTACAATTTCAGCTGTCCTCTTGGCCAGACTGCTCTTAAAAGAAACATTTTTAAAGTAAGCAAGAATTTTTTTAACTGCATAAATAAAGGATACATAAAAGTTACTGCCAAAAACTGATTGTGTCTTCTACTTTGTTACAGGAATGTTGTTTGTTGCTCAAGATGACTTGATATAATTCATGAGGAATATATTTGACACGTTTCACATGTTATAGACCAACAAGTTATTTATAGCAGTTTAAATACAAGCAATCAGTTTTTGGCAAATGCCGGAAATCAGTTTTTGGCTGACAATCAGTTTTTGGCACAACACCTGGTCCTCAGGTGGCCGCAGCCTCTGAATTTGGACACCCCCAGCCTGTTTCTGGCTGGACAATAATAACTGTGACATTTAACTTATTTTATCCAATAAATAAACATTGTAAAATTCAAGTTTTTCAATGCACAACAGCCCTTTTGAATGTCTCCCTGAGGTCTCAAGGTTGGCAAGTATGTGCTAGGCTTTCACCCACATCAATCTAAAATTGTATGCAACCATGAATAACGTGTTGCCATGTCCACCAGGAGAGACTGGACAGTATAGATGTAAAACAAATATGCCAGCAGTTTATCTCAGTTAACGAGAGGAGAAGGAATGTGTTTTGCTCCTTCACATAGTGGACATTGAGTTGTTGTGTGGGGCATGTAGTCCATGTCTGTTGCTGTAACAGTAGTTCATGTGTGGAATAAAAAAATCTTAGCTCACTGATTGGATCGGGGCAATAGTGTGCCTAAAATGTTGCATAATTTTGCTGAGAGATCTTTTACTTGGTGGTAATCTTAGATGAGTAGTTTTATGGACAAAACCCACCAGGTCATTCAGTGTTCCCTTAGTGCTAATGTGTCAAAGATGTTGGTGTACTATAACTGAAATAATGTTGTGAAGTCCTTAAAGTCATATTCTTTTATTGTCATGACTGTATTTGAAGCTATTTTTATTTTTGTATGATATCTGATTTATATGGAATGTGGCTGAAGTAAACTAAAGTCTAAAATACTTAGTCAGTCATTTGTTTAATAGTAATTTAACATTATATAATTCACATATAAAACTATGAATTATAATTTTGAATGGTTTAAAAACATGTACAGGGAGTGCAGAATTATTAGGCAAATGAGTATTTTGTCCACATCATCCTCTTCATGCATGTTGTCTTACTCCAAGCTGTATAGG
>NW_005190251.1:0-1918 GCF_000239375.1 Pundamilia nyererei
ATCAGTGAGTGTCATAGAAAGACAAAATGTAGAAACGTTTTTTATTTTCAGTTTTATGCCTGGATCAGTGATTCACAGTTTTTGAGATATTGCAACACATTTGGCCTCAAATATGCAGACTAGTCAAGATAATAATCAGATGTGAGATCCTGGAGAAGACACTGAGTGGGAGTGTGAAGGGAGAAAGTTAGTGTCAGTTTTGCAAAGAACAAAAGGAAGCTGATATTTCACCCCTTTGTGCTTACACTGTGCTTATAAACACTAAACACTAAAATAGCAGCTTTAAAAATGCTTCTGTTCACAAGGACGATGGCATTTTACAGTAATATAATGCAGTGGATAAGGAGCGGGACTAGAACTAGATTCTGAATGTAACAAAGATTGGCCTGAGTGATGTCAAACTGAAGTATACATCAACAGTCTTGTTATCTAAAGGAGAGTTTTGCCTTGAGCATCCAGCTGGTGCCAGGGGGGTCGCATTAGATGAAGATGGTAGTTGTTTTGGTTAGCGTGAACAAACTGCTTCCAGTTTTCCAGTTGGTCTAATGTCCGTCACTGGTCACCAGGTCTCTCAATTCCCGTTTTTCTTCTCCAAGATCTTGTCCATATTGCTTTCAATAAACACAGTCTGAGTACTCACAGCCCTGCCCATCATCTATCATGTCGGCCAGCCTTGTGGGATTTTAAACAGCTCTAGCTGATTCTTGTACTTCGATAAGCCAGCTCCAATCAGCCAGAACTCTGTTATCATGGTTCTGAATTGGTAGATGTCTTTCAATGTCCTCCATCGAGAGTGTTGTCAGACACATGACGTAAGCAACCATCGAGTATCTGGCAGCAAACGTCTCCGCAGGACAATCAGTTTTTCAGTTTCGTTAAGGGACCTGTTGATCAAATCCATAATTCTTCTTTAGGTTTTTAGAGAACAAGTCTGGAAGACTCTCTTAGGGATAGAGAAAAAGCGAGACTATGCAAAAGACATGAGAAGCCAAGCAGGAAAGATAAGGGAGAGGGAGAAGGAGAAAGTGCAGCCGCCTCCGTCAAGAGCCAAGAAAAGACGTCCACATGCCAAATGTAACGCACTTAAAATAAGTTACTTGATTAAAAAATATTTACACATAATTAAAATGTTTTCATTTTTCATTGTTTTTAATTGCATAAAACCTACTTTCAGTTTCATAATTATGTCCAACATGTTGCTCAGTTTTTGTATAGAGAAACTGATGCTATTTACTGACTCTTTGTTTGAGGTTTTCATGCATGGATTATAAAACTGTCACCTGTTTAGGTAAACCTTTTGCTTTACTTTCAACCACTTTTAAAATCTTTCAGTATTTTAAAACCCAAGTTTCATGAGTGCATTTTAGAACACAAGATGGTAATGAAACCAGCTATGGTGTATGGCTTGGAAAGAGCTATGGATATATCATATCTGATTTGAAAGAAGAAACAGGAAATTGTCTGTGGTAATATTAAACGCAGTTAAAAATGATGAACAATATCAGGTAACAAGAGCCTGAGTCATGCTTTAAGAGTATATTTATAAATTATTAATTAAATATAGATTTAGATAGTGTATGAACATTAATTCAAATCCTGTTTTAAACAGTTTAACAAATAATGCCATTAAGAGTGCCAATGAAATTCCAGATTCCAATAGATAATAAAATACTCGGGAAAATTTTGCCTTCACATTTCAAATTTTGCCTTCAAATTTTGGCTATATATGATTGAGGCATCATCTGTACTCTGTAACATGCATGAATGAATAGAAGAATAAGACAACATTTACTATTTTTTTTAATTATCAAAAAGTTAAGTTAACAAAAATCACTGTGTGTGCCTTTTATTTCCAAATGTGGTCCACAGACCATGTACCATCCATCCATCTTCTTCCACTTATCTGGCAGCGGCCAGG
>NW_005190251.1:2394-4616 GCF_000239375.1 Pundamilia nyererei
GTTACATTGTAAAATAATTAAACTCGCTGAATATCATTATTTCATGTCAATAATTTGTCTTCTAAACGTAGAAGTAAACTCTGCCGCTTTACCATCGCTGTAGTGCAGCTGCGCGTCATTTCGCACCAGTTTGCTGCAAGAACATTTAAAGTAATATGTAAGCTGTGTCCTGGGGAGAAAAAACTATCGGCTGCTGTTAATAGCACGAGTAATCTACTGAAGCGCCTGACACAGGAGCATAGACAAACACTTCTGAGTGATTCTTACAATACAATACAACTTTGTGGTAAAACTTGACTTAAGCGGTCAAAGACGTGCAAGAGACTGATGCTGTCCAGTGTAGCAAGTGATTTATTCACCATTTTGTGACCCAAACAGTATTTACAAAGAAACAAATAAGAAACTCAACTCTATAATTAACTCAGTTCAAATAACATAACTGAACTTAAATCAACTGAAATTAAGGTCAACCTGCACACAGCTACACTGACCTGAACCTTTCTCTCAAAACACCTGAGTTCTTCTGCTTAAATAGTCCACTTAACCAAACAATTTCTCCTCTGGACTATTCCATTCAGTAGGTAGGTAAGATGAACATGATTATATTCAAACCTCCACTACTCCTCTTTACTGGCAACATGAACTCTGTGGTGTAATCAATACATATTACAACAATAAATCTATTTCTTCATAAACCCTGTAAAATAAACTTTATTAAATTATAAGAGTTCTTCCCCTTCTGCACTTGGTCTCTTCCTGTGACCCCAGATGAACCCAGAAGGTATAAAGCAGGAAGTAACAATACAATACAAATTAACAGTTGAAATAAAGAACATGTTAACTTAAAATTGTAGGAATTGATTTAAACCAAGATATTATATAATCTGTAAAAGTGCACAACATAAACAAACCTGGGATAGTAGATGTTTGCCTCTTGCAGATTACATGTGAAATATGGTTAAATCAAAGCAAGAACGTTAACTAAGAATATAGACAAATGGTCTTCTCACCCACTTTGTCACAAACTTTATTTGTATAGCACGTTTAAAAGACCAGCGGTACACCAAAGTGCTTTACAATAAAAACAGGAAAATTAAGACAATAAATGAAAGACTATTAACAAAGACTTCTCAAGATTCTTGTCCCTAATAAACAGCCTCTGTCATTATTAGTGATCATAATTATTATTTTCATGTTTATTATCACTTTTTTGTGTACTCATGTTTTTTTGTTAATGACTTTGAGCTGAATCCCAGGATGGATAATTAACTTCCGGTCAACCTGAAAAAAAATGTTAACATTGATTTTAATGATAACCACAAAGCCTCTACAACTACTTTAAATTAATAAAAGGTTATCACAACCTCTGACTCATAGACACAATGATCACCTGCAGGTCACCTGATGTCTGTGATACTAACTTAAACACATTTAAATTAAATATTATTAACTTGGCTTTGTTTAATTCAACAGTGTCAGAGCTGCAGCAGATGTAATCAGTACAGTTGTGTTACAAAAAGCATCAGAATAGTTTAAACTTGATGAAAAACTAACTGTGAAGAAAAGAGGAATACATAACTCAGCCTGGTTTTCATCCAGGCTGACCCTCATCCGCAAAACCTTTATTAGAAACTTTTAAAAAGGCATTTGCTTTTACATGGTCATCTATTATACATAGCTGTTTCCACTTTAGGGCCACATGCTGCATCTGTGTGGTGCAAAAGTCTTCAGCCACCCTTCATCTCTTTATATGCAGCAAAGACCTGACACAGCACCCGATGATGCATCTGAACCTTCAGCTGAATCTTTTACTGTTCAATGAAGCCTCATCAGAAATGGTCTCAGTGGAAGGGTGGCTGCGAAGAATTAAGGAAGAAAAACAAAGAAAAGGCTGAGGTCCACCAAATGTCAAAAGAACTGGGCTGAAAATCAGTGGGAATTGCTCTGATGACACGATGAATACAAATTTGACATTGTTGGAGATCTTGTTAAAATTGATGAATTATGAACAGAAAAGGACCGTCAGAGTTTGATCCACCATGAAATAACATTTGGAAAACATCTGACTTCTTAGTTGTTATTTATCCACATTTATTTATTTTATTTGCTAGATTTCCATTTATGTTTACATGTTTCAGTAGATTACTGCAACTGTTTCCCATTTTCTTAGCAAAATATTAAGAAATGAGGGATGGCTCATGACCTGTGCACAGTACTGTACT
>NW_005190252.1:0-2214 GCF_000239375.1 Pundamilia nyererei
TATAGTTGTACATATATTTATTCTTATAATTCTCATATTCCTATTCTTGTAATTCTCTTGTTTCTTGCATTTTGCACAAGACTGTTGCTTGAAGCTTGCACACAAGAATTTCACTCGCATGTGCTGTACCAGTGTACCAGTATATTGTGATGTGACAATAAAAGTAATTTGATTTGACTTGCATACTGTTGCCTTAATTGAATCAATGATTCATTATCTGTTGTTGGAAACAACCAGAGAGCTAGGTTACCTGGGACTGGTCAAGCAGCTCCTGAACTGGCAACAGGATGCAGTTCTCTTCAACATCATCAAAATTCCCATTTTTCTTACACACTGCAGTTATTTCTCCCACCTTGTTTGGTTGTGAACAGGGCACTGCAGCTTTGTAGCCTTCATATCCTTGGCCAAATGTGTCATTTATACAGACAGTTTCTATAAAGAGAGAGAAAAAATACCTCAGCAGTTTTAACATGTATTTTTCAGTTTGCAGTTATTAATGCATAATCACATTCATACTTGTGAATATCTGAATGTATTAACTAATACTCACTTTCTGAGGATAACTCTAGTGTTATTGTATTTGTAAAATTCTTGTTTTTTAACTGACAGATGACTGTCTTTTCCCCTTCTTGACAACCTTGAGTTGTAGTATAATTATAGGTAATCGAAGTACCAGTGCCTAAACAACAACAATAAAGGTAAGTTAAAAATATCCTAGAGAGTAGAACAATAGCAAGACCGAAAAGTTACAAAATAATATTAATTGCATTAAATATGCTTTTGTGAAAAATGTGATATAAAATGTTTCTCAGTAACAGATTTGCCTTTTGTTGAGTTTTGTGTTTTTGTGTCAGGCTTACCTGCCATGGGAAACTCCGGAAACTCGACCTGATACCCAGCACTCACACTGCAATTCAGAGCCACACTTCCTCCAGGACATTGCACATACTGTCTGATTGGTGAGACTGTGATTGTGGGTTTTGTTTTCAGACTGAATGATGTTGCAGATCTCTGACGAAAAAATGCTTTGTCGTCTGTGCGCATGAGCCGACATTCATAAACTCCTGTAGTTAAAAGTGAATTGTTCAAATTAAACCAACAAAAGAGGCATAAAATATTTGCAATAACAATAACAACATTTTTTAATGCTCGTGGTTTTCCTCCCTCATTGAAACATTTCAACAAAACTAGCCTAAAACAATAACATCTTCCAAATATTCATCCGTTAAATAAAGGACAGTTTGTAAGTTTGCTGTCAAATTAGTTACTCACCTCCAGTTACAATATTTCTTTGCCTCCTGATTGCCACAATATTTCTTAGCCACAATTCTCCAAATATTTTAAAACGTTTTAGCTCTGAAAATTTTGCATTTTCTAAAATAGCTCATACATTCAGAAAGACAATGGTGAACGCAATAACTAACCCAAAACCTTTTAAGTTTTGTTTAAAGAGACGTTTTGTCACCTAAGTCATTTTTACCAAAGCCACTAGTTCCTTTGACATTGTGTAAAATGGGGTGGTCAAATGTTTTAGACATTTCACTGAGTGAGTTCCTTATCTTATAATTTATAAACTGAAAGGCTTTTTCATGTTTTCAGCTGAATGCACATAATTTGAAACTTTGGGTGAAGCTTTCGCTGCAATTTGTCTTTTATAAGCAGGTCAGACTAACTGATGCACTGACAATGATTGTGTTACACTGTAAGATGAATTTTACCCAGCCAATCAGAATTTTGCTGTTGCTCTAGCCTGGGTATTAATAGAAAACTGCGATGAAGGAGTTACATTTTAATTTTATTAAAATTAAAATATTGTTACATTTTTAAAAGAAAATATTACAATACAATTAATTGAAAAAAATGTATTCCTATTAAATGTATCAATCCATTTCTTACCATCGTCAGCGCTAATAAACCTTAACACAGTTAAGGTTGATTTTCCATCCCCACTTGGATTAATTCTGTGCTCTCCATCTTCAGATATGAGCACCGTATTACGTCTCCACTCTGCTGCTGAGACAGTGCCAAAATTGAGATCCACTGGTGGAGGGCCACATGTTACAGTCACTGGTTGCTCATAAAATCCATCATTTGGCGAAAATGTCAGGGGACCCGAGGCTTTAAGGACAAAAATGTCACACAATTATTAAACAACTATCTGGACCAACAGATATTCACAACATTTGAAAGCATAAATGTAAAAAACTACCTTAC
>NW_005190252.1:2625-4615 GCF_000239375.1 Pundamilia nyererei
AAGAAATTTCATCACATAAAAGTAACCTACGTTTACTGCTTTAATATCTTTTTATTCTTTCCTCCTAGTTTATTAAATAAAATATATTGTACACTTCATGGCTGAAGGTAATAAACAGAATCAGTGACAAAGCGCAGCCTTTGGCCAGCACTCTTCATCTTGCTGCCAAAGTAAACCAAGCATTCAGTCCATTTGTTAGTGAAGCCAGATATCTTGCATCAACAGGTCGATATTCATGGGCCACAATTGCCAACAGTGGGCCAAAGATGTCACGGTACTGGGTCTGGGACCCAATGTTTTCTGTTTTTTTATTTAGTTCTTGGTTTTGTTGTTTTTCGTGGTTTTGATTGTCGCTCTTGTTTCCTGCTTATGTTATTTATAGTTTGTAATGTTTAGGTTTCTGTCTCTGTGCCACTCCTGTCTTCCTTGTGTCACATCTAGTCAAGTTATGTTTTCATGTCTGTGCCTCTCTCGTGTTTCCTCTTACTTTGACGGTCTCATGTCCTATGCTAGTGTTTTCAGTTTTGCTTCCTCCCTGTCTCGTTATGTGTGATTACTCCCAGCTGTGCTCTCCTCCTGTGTCTAATTCCCTCATTATCCCTCTGTGTATTCACGCCCTTTATCTTCTGCTGTTTGCTGGTGGGTTGTCTGTGTATCACTCTCTGCAGGTCTAAGGGTCCCATGGTCCATAGTTTGAGTTTCAGTTGTTTAGTTTCGTTTTACTTGTTTCTAGTTTCCTCTCTGTTTAGGTCATATTAGTTCAGTCATTGCATTCCTGTAGTTTTTATTGGCTCTGCCCCAGTTAAAGGCATGTTTTCAGTTTAAGTTTGTTGTCAGTGTCTGCATTTGGGTCCACGCTCTCTCCACTCCACACGTCTGTTATAGCCGACGTGACAAAAGAACACCCTGAGAACTTCATTTAAAGGCTTTTTGTAGGTTATGAAATGTTCAACATGATCAGTTTCCGACTCGCCCTGTGGGCAGTCTTGACCCTTCAAGCTCAGGTCCTCTGCCAGATGCCTGCAGGCTTGAGGGTCCTTTGCAGGATCTTTGATGTTCCAAGGACTGCCCACTTCTAGATGTAGACCTCAGATGTCGTTGCTGGGCTCAGCTGTACCCTTTTGCTCAGTTTAGGAATCGCTGCCCCGAGTGCTCTGATTACCACTGGGACCTATGTTGCATTCACCCTCCACAGCATTCTCATTAAAAGTAAGGCTCCATTTAAAAATAACAGAAAATAAACTGTGAAAATTGTGGCCTTCAAATGAAGTGCCTAACTTCAGAAAAATTCAATAGAAAAATTATTTTAAAATGAATGGGAACACTTTCACAGAGAACACATCTCATCTTAAATCTTAACAACTGAAGAGTAGTGTCAGTAGGATCTTTTGACCCAGCATTTTGAGTTTTAGTTTATTTTGAGCCTTAATAAACGGCTCGTTTTTTTGTTATTCCACATTCTGTTTTGGTCTGCTTTTGAGTCCTTCTTCACAATACATGCAGTCTGCCTCAGTCAGACTGTGACAGAATGACCTGACCATATAATGGACTCAGCAGACGGGAGGCAGCTTTCACTCAGCTGGAGGAAGAGCTCCACTGGAAGTCGTGGCATGCTGCCAACTACAAGTGCATTGTCCGCGGGACCCAGCTGGCTCTTGGAGGTCCCCGGAGCTGACAAAAGCACCCACCTGTTGCTCCGCCTGCACCCAAGGCTCGCCCGCTTCAGGTGGGAGTCCTCTGTGTAACTTCAGGTGCTCTCCAGGATGCATAGGGCTACTTTACTCACACTGGAGAAAGTTATCTCAGGGTGCTTTTGGAATAAAAAAAAAATGCACCATGACAATTTCTAAGGGCCCAGGTATATAAAGCTTGTTGTACTTCTTTCCTCTTTTGTGTACTTCTGTCTTCATCACACCTTTCTGTAATTTCAATAGCTAAATGGTAAATGGCCTGTATTATATAGCGCTTTACTAGTCCCTAAGGACCCCAA
>NW_005190253.1:0-1673 GCF_000239375.1 Pundamilia nyererei
TAATTAATAATGTCGATGTAGCTAACATCGGGCCATAGTTTCATGTCATCTACCCACTCCGTGAGAAGTGACGGGTGAGGCACTGCAACTGAACTGTCCTCGCTGCTTTTTAAAACATCTCTACTGTGTATCCACCTTCAATGTGTTGCCATTTACTCCAGGTAAAAGAAACTGCAGTGAGAGAAATCTTTATCAACAGTGAAGGTGTAACCCCGCAACTGTCAACAACAGCGCAAGCGGAAGTAAAAAAAAACGGCTTCCGCTATGAATCGGGGTAATGGCGCGAAATCAGAAATACTGTGGATATCTGACTTGGAACACACTAAGTAAATCAGACTACACACAAACTACAAAACATCTCTTTTAAAAGCAAATAGGAAAATAGATAACGGAAAAATCTCCTCAGCATATTGAAATGCAGCAAATGAACCACAGAGTCCCTCAGCTAGTTCTAGCTATCTTGCTGCAAACATATACTGTGCATGCCTTTCTAACTCTTGTTGTTGTTTCAGTATCACAACAGCCAGCAGAGTACCTACTACACTATTCACCCTATAACTGAAAACTAAAAAGATTTAAATATTTTTTGCTAAAAGCATTTGCCTTTCATGAGGATGATATTAAGAACAGACATAGATAGAAGGACTAACTGCCTCACATGTCCATGCTTTAGGAATCCGAGAACAGAAAGAAAGCATCTTCCTACTGTCAGGGGATGATGTGGAGGAAGGACAGACATCAGAACATAAGATTTTAGGCATTATAATATCTGGAAGGCAAATTATTCAGATGAATTTACACACAAACACAGACATACACACACACACACTCGTCTTGTTTGCTATCCTTGTGGGGATATCCCATTAAAATAATGCTTCCCCTAGCCGCTTACTCTAACCCTAACCATCAAAAATTAATACTAACCCTTACCCCAAACCTAACCAGAACCCAACTGTAACCCTGACACTAAAACCACATTTTGACTGTCAAAAATGCCTTCAACTTCATGAGGACATGGATTTTGGTCCCCACGAGGGCTCTTGGTCCCACCAGTATAGTAAATTTCAGATTTTGGTCCCCATCAAGATAGTAAGAACCCGTACACACAAACACACACACACCAGCTTAGAGTTTGATTTCATGTCAGAGCTCAAGTCAAGGCTGCCCACAACAACCAAACAGGTAGTATTGATGGGAATTCCGGCACTAAAAAGAGCTGGCTCTTTCCGCACCCAACCGGCTCTTCAGGTTGTTTTGTTGCTTTAATTTATTTATTATCAACAACAATATAAAATTATGCACAAAGGAAATTACTAATGTAAAAAAAATGTGGTTTTATTTATACATGTTTATATATAAATATATACGGTGGCCTCCAGAGACAAAGCACGTACAAACGCCAAAACACGCACAAACTCCAAAAAGCACGTACAAGCTCCGAAGCATGTCCAAACTCCAAAACACATTGCTAGCGTTAACTGAACTTCCAAAACAGAGCTACCTAGATCACTTAAATTACACAATTGTTTGTGTATTTATATACAAGCACTCATATATATTCAAATAACTTTAAAAAAAAAGAGTTCATTTACCTGTTACTCCCTGTCACTACCCGATCCGTACCGGAAACCCGATCGGTACCCCGCATGCGCAAATCTTACGTCACTTCCTCT
>NW_005190253.1:2369-4613 GCF_000239375.1 Pundamilia nyererei
ACACACCAAATCCGGTCGTTGGTACTTCCTGGCTTGTGTAGCCACTAGGTAGCAAAAGCTCAACACTGTCCCTAGCATCCTGGAGCACTTCTGTCGTGTTTTGGAGTTTCTACGTGTTTTGGAGGTTTCACATGCTTCGAAGTTTGTACGTGTTTTGGAGTTTGTACATGCTTTGTCTCTAGGGGCCACCGTAAATATACTTTTGTTTATTCACTCCACATAAAATGTAATAAATAAATCATATAATACAAAGACCAACTATTTACATTACAACTTTTAAGTATTTAAATTTTCAGCGTTTTCTTTTTAAACAAATTTAAAGTGAAACAACACAAAACACTGCAAACCACAACACAATTAAATATAAATTAAAACGTGCAAAACAAAAAGAAGATGCACATTCTCTGTCATATGGGCCTGCATGAGTAAACTTTCTGAATCCTCTATCATCGGCAACTGAAAATAGTTGTGCATGATTACTATACCTTTCTAATGTGACGTTGTTGTCCCCAGCTCTCATTCTTTGTCTTTCCCTCCCGCTCTCTTCCTGTGCTACTGCGAGTGTAACTACCGCCCCTCCCCCCTCTGCCCATAGCAAGCACAAGGCTCGCATGCGGAGTGAAGCGGGAAAAAAGTGCACGAGAGAGGGTGAGAGAAAGAAAAAACACGTTGTTCACTTCAAAGAGTCGGCTCTAACAGCCGTTTTGTTCGCAATCGACACATCACTAACAGGTAGTCCTCTGATTACATGCAACAGAAAACAGGTTACCCGGTTTTACAAAATAAAAAAAAATAAAAAATCAGCACGACCCAGAGGGAGATGGTTATTTCTGAAGGTACCATTAAAACTGGTAACATTTTTCAATGAGAACTTTCCTAATCAGAATGTAACAAGGCTGCAAATCATTGATCTCTATGTCATTTTAGTAACTCTCCTGTCTTGATATGATCGGCCCTACAATTCAGAACCAATTCAGATCAGGGGCTGCTAGGCTTGATCTCTTTTCTTTTATGTTCTCAGCAAGCCCGCGCTACCTTCAACTTAATGCATTTTTGACACTTATATACACCATCAGTGTAATTTTTTTTAAAACCATAAACATATGTTTTTGTTTGCTTAAGCCATCTTAAGCCTTAAGTTAACCATGAGCCTTAACTTGCACAAAATGGCAGATGTAACAATGATACAAATTACTAAGCTGGTTTTTATTGTGGTCTTTGGGTCCAGTGTTTTGAGTTTCATCTGATTTCATCATTTCCTCGTTTGTTTCTTTATATTTATATTCCCAGATTTCGGTTTCCTATCCATCCTGTATTGTCCCTATGAATTCTTGTCTCCCTTATGTTCCCGTGTCTGGTCTGTTGCCATTTTTGTGTTGTATATAATATCCCTTTGTATCAAGTTAGTCGTAATTTCTCTGTGGTTATCCCTTTGTTCTTGATATCCTCATTTTTCACTCCATGTTTAGTGTTTATAAACTTAAAATAGTATTCCTAGTTTCAGTGATTCTGGGTTATGTACTAGTTTAAGTTGTTTGTATTCTGTCCCTTGTTTTAGTCATCGAGCTTTGCCTCTGTTCCCCAGGTGTTTCTTTTCCCCTCATTATCTTGTGACTATGTATTGTCTGAGTCTCCCTCTGTTCATTGTTTGCTCCTAACAAAGAAAAAAACATGATTATATATTTCCCACCTCTTCATCCATGAGTACTTCCATACAGCATTGATATTTATTAGATGTTTCTGTTTGTATTGACATTTCATTGTAGCAGCCTCACCGTGTGCTGCTGACGAAGCCTCTAAAGAAAGTTAACTGGTAAGCAATTAGTGTTGATTTGTTGTTTTTCATGTATATCTTCTAAGTCAGAGACTGACAAAGACTCTCTGAGAAGGTGTGGAAGAAAATGTACATAGACACGAGGGGTGATTCTAGGATCAGAGTTTTGGGGGTGCTGAGCACCCAGAGAGCTGCCCAGCCAGGCAAGGTAAACTTTAGTCGTCATAATGAGACTTCTTCCCCGTCTGTCAGTCCCTGCATCCTTAAATGTCTCCAGTTGTCCCGAGTTCCCTCTGACTGTCTCCTTGATGCATTTAAACCCCTGTTCCTCCCTGTCCTCATCGTCTGTTGTCTTCATCTCCATTATCACTCATCATAATTGTACCCTCTCTGTGCAAGTCTGCAAATTTCTTTATTAAATTATAAGATTCTTAAATTCATCAAGTCTCTCTGTGCCTGGGTCCTCGTCA
>NW_005190254.1:0-1150 GCF_000239375.1 Pundamilia nyererei
GTTCCGAGTTAGTTCAACACTTAATCGAGTTAAAATAACACATCGGGAGTTGATTCCTGAAAAGTGTAAGTGTGGACTTTAGTCGTTACTGCATTTTAACACTGTGGGTGTTAAATTAGACCACGCCTTCATTTCCTGTGGAGCTTCGCATTTCAGAATCTTCGGTCGCCATTTTTTCTTGCTGCTGCGGTAAGTTTTATTCGGTCAAATATTAAGTTTTAGATTGATATTAAAACAAGTAACATGATAACTGATGGGCAGATGAAGCTTCATGAAGCATTGAAGCTTTTCATCCAATTGGTTCACCCCAGCGCAAAGCTTCTTGAAGCTTCATTTGCTCTACTAGGACATCTATCTGCCAAATATTAGTTGGCAAGAATTTGAAGTGTGGCCTTTTTTCCTATTTCCCGACTCCGCACTCCTTTGCTTGAGTCGGGAAATAGGAATTCAACAAAACTGAACCAGAGTCGTCATTTCAAAGCCAAGTATGTAAGACACAACTGCATGGAGTGTCCATTGTTTAGTTATAGCCTGGGCCTACTGCTGTGTTAATGACATCGTATTTATTCATTTAAGATTTGGGGACAGCGTCCACAATACAGTCCACAATATAACATATTGCTGGAGAGACAGCTAGTTAAAATCTTGTCATTTGCTTTTATGTTTATTTTGGGGTGTCCTGTGTTATGGTGCTTTGAGTTTTTGGAGTTTTCTATTACAAATATTCATGGTTGGTTTCTTTGTTTTCATGCTTGGGCTATTCTTATTTACAGTTTTGCTATCTAGCTTAGTTCTTGGTTATAGTTTGCTTTTAGTCACTGTTTCAGTATATACCACCCATCTCTGTGTAAGGTGTTCTCATGCTTTAGTTATTTCCTGGTTTATTTTGGAAACTCTTGTCTCATGTATGTTGTATTTAGTTTTGCTTCACTTTGCAATCTGCCTCCTCCTCTGTCTGCTTTTGGGTCCACACTTGAACCAACTACAAACATGACAGTATCACCATTCACCTTTTTACTTAGAGAAACATACTTAGATGGTACTAAGATGCTGCCGTGATGCCACAAGTTGACAGGGAAGCTTTTGTTTTGGGGGTGCTTAAAATGTAAAATGGAAGCAATTTACAAACAGGATTTGAAATGATGAGTTT
>NW_005190254.1:2836-4611 GCF_000239375.1 Pundamilia nyererei
GGGGGGGTTCATTTCCCGAGGGGGATGTAAGCTGCCAACATAAACAGGGATATGTGGTCCAACTGGCCCAGGCGGGTGATGGTGAGGCTTTGTAGTAGCTCTGTTTAATTTCGGAGCAGACTTTATCCTTTTCGCAGGTGTAGCACAGTTTACATGCAAGTGAAATTTGGGGAACACTACTTTTAAGTCCACATGATTAAAGACGTCAGCTTTAATGTGTGCTGCTTCTTATTCATCTTTCTTATTCAGGTGGGTGCGAATGGCATTATTTAGAAGGCTAAGGGCTGAGTTAGATTTAGCATTGGAAGCTATATCTAGTGCCGTGGTCAGAATAGCTTGAATCTCACGAGGAAGAAAATTCTCACAAACTAAGTCTGGAGAGCAGTGATTGTCCACAGTCTTAGTATTATTTGCTCATTTTTCATTAACATAAAGGGAAAGACCCCCACCTTGCTGTTGTTTCTTTGAGTTCTGGTTTCTGTCTTGACAAGTGCATTGGGTTTTGCTGGGTAAATCCATACCTCTGCAGCAGTCCCCAGTGAGTCTATTATCTTCCAGCTGTAGCCTCAGCTCATCCCCTTTGTTAATAATAGTGGTTTTTGAGGAAAAGGCTGGGCAGCGTAGGTTTGTGCAGTGTTTTCTTTACCCTTTCTCACTCACCAGCTTGGCAGGCTCATTTTTGTTTCCTGTATCACTGCCTCTGCCTTCTATCCCAATTGATCCCAGGATCCTGTCTTGGGAGATGACCTAAAACAGCGCTTGAGTGATATTTTTTGCCTAAATGCTCTGGCACTGCCTTGGGGTAGTCTGTGATCATTAAGTTGTTCTTTCTTTTTTTTTCTTCTAGAAACCTTTCTTCTAGACACCAAAACATCAAAAATGGGTAATGGATTACCAAAGGAGAGTAACATGGGAAGCTCCCTGAGATGCTGCAAATGTTTTAAAGTCTTGCCTCCATGCAAATCATTTGATGACTTCTACAAAAGTACTATTCATGGGCGATACGTATATGTGTTCAATGGAGGTGAATACTACAGACCAGTTGGTTACGATGATGCATATGAGTGTGATTATTGCTTTAATAAGCCAATCAGAGATCAAGAGGAAATGAGAAGAGAAGAGGAGAGGAAGAGAAGAGAGGAGGAGAGGAGAAGAGAAGAGAGAAGAAGAGAGGAGGAAAGGAGAAGAGGAGAGGAGAGAAGAAGAGAGGAGGAGAGGAGAAGAGAAGAGGAGAGAAGAAGAGAGGAGGAGAGGAGAAGAGAAGAGGAGAGGAGAAGAGAAGAGGAGAGAAGAAGGGAGGAGGAGAGGAAAAAAGAAGAGGAAAGGAAGAGAAGAGAGGAGGAGTGGAGAAGGGAAGAGGAGAGGAGAAGAGAAGAGGAGAGGAGAAGAGAGGAGGAGAAGAGGAGAGGAGAGGAGCAACAGAAAGAAAAACTGAGTCAAAGACTAAAGGAATCTCACCAACAAGCTAAAGAGCAGCTTGAGAAACAATTGAGCAGCTACATCTTAGATGAATGTGAGTCCAAGCGAGATGTTCTAATAGGGTGTCTGGATGAATTTGCAGCTTACTGTGAATCAAGTAGTGACAGTGATGACCTTCTTGAAATCCTCTCAGTGAAATGCAGTCTCCCAGTTTCAAATCTCAATCTGAATCAGCTCAGTGAGATCCTTTCAGTCCTGGACAAACTTCTGTTTGATGAGTGGATTCGTGCTCCTCCATCCATCAGCACTCTGCAGCACACTCAGGTGTTCATCACAGAGCTCTGTGCTCTGTCTCT
>NW_005190255.1:0-1088 GCF_000239375.1 Pundamilia nyererei
TGAGAACAACAAGTAACTTCACAGACAAACATTTACACTGGTTGATAATGTTTTGCACTTACTTCAGTGTTGTGTTTCAGCACAGAGCACCACACAGGCCTGTGATGCTCCCACACTGGACGGTGGCTTCTTTGCCCCAAAGCAAGAGACTTACTCTCAGGGCACCAAGCTGAGCTACACCTGCAACGAAGGACGTACGCTAGCAATGAAGGGTTGGTGGGCAACCAGCACATGTCACAATGGAAAATGGTCTCATCAGCCACAGTGTATAGGTAAGTCCTGCCAATAGCTCTTCTTTCTTTGCTCACCCACTTAAAGAAATCTGGTCGCCTTCTTTCCAAGATCCTTAAACTGCTAATCTTAAAAGTAGAGAGGGTGTCTGTCTCCTCAATCTAAACTGGGAGCAGGTTCCACAAAAGAAGGGCCTGATAGATGAAAGTGCTGCCTCCCATTCTACTTTTAGAAACTTTAACTCTTTATTTAAGACCTTTTATGTCAGAGGAGGAGTTTCAAATTTAATTCTGCATTTTAAAGGAGCCAATAAAGGGAAGATGATACAGGAGACGTATGATGATAGTACTCTTGCTATAGCAATTTGGATTAACTGCAAAGTATCTGTAAGTATCCGGTTAGACACCACAGTCTGCACACTATGATGAAAACTATTGGTCAACCAAATTAATACTGGTCAACACAGAACAAATTTGAGACCAATGCTGTTAATAAAGGCATTTTATGTAATTTGTTTACAGTATAGCACGTCCTCACTTTTCTTTGATCCATAACTCAACTCACAGGAGTTTTTATGATTAGTGTTTAAGGTCTGTAGGTTTTGTGGGTTTGATCCTGTGAATAAGCTACAAACAAACGGCCCTGCTCTGGGATTAATAACGTTTTTGAGTCTAAATCTAATTTTACAGAAGGTATGAATGCGTGCAGCGTGCCTCCTAAAATCCCCCATGCAGTCATCGTTCATCAGGACTACCAGGAAGTGTTTGCTGCAGGTTCAGAAGTGCAGTATGAGTGTGAGGATGGATACACTGCAGAGGGAGCACACAACACAAAATCTGTTTGTACACAAGGAAGCT
>NW_005190255.1:3003-4609 GCF_000239375.1 Pundamilia nyererei
CTGAATACATGCGGGAAGGAGAGACGAAGCCTTTCCCTTGTACAACAAAAGACTATTATATCAATGTTCGGTGCACTAATAGAAGAATATTTCTGAGCACATGTAAGTATATAAAGGATCTCTTTATATCTAAACTTGTTTTTCTTTCAGTTTCTTTTTTCCTGTAACAGCTAACATACATGAAACTTCATTCTCCAGGATCTAATTAACACATCATTTCAAGAAGAATAGTAAGAGAAAACCAGTAACATTTCCCACACAGGAACATAATGAAATAGAAACCTAACATTGCTGATTTGTGAAAGGCTGCAGCTGATGTTTGCCTATAGAGTCGTCTCCAACTTCCAACAGCCAAACTCATGTCATGTCAGAGACATTATTAGACAAATATTGAGATAAATATAGAGATATAGGTATAAATACAAACATAAATATATATAAATATAAAATATGCGTGCAAATATATGCTATGGTGTACAAAAGTAACAGAGTGCAGTTAGGTGTGTTTAATCCTGTTCTGCATGTGTGGATCTGACCCAAGTGGATGAATTAAAGAGTCTGATAGCAGCAGGAAGGAACGACCTCCTGTAACGTTCCCCTCAGACAGTGAAGTTGAAGAAATCTGTTCCTGAAACTGCTCTTCAGATTGTGCATTGTGTTATGGAGGGAGTGGGAGTCATTGTCTATGATTGCAAGCAGTCTTGACAGCAAATGAGAATATGGAATAAAAGTAAAACATGAAGAATAAAAGCAGTCTGGCTCTTTAAGAACAGAGAGGATTTTCCTCCACAGGTTTATCTTTGAATGCAGTAAATCCGTCCTCACTAATAAAGTTTATTGGATCTGAGCTTCTAACTGACAAACTCACTTTGTTGCTTTTGTCTCATTATGTTTAGGTTGTCCAACAGCTGACATTTGTTATGTAAGTGTAATTCTTTGATTTACTTTTAAAATATATACATTTCAAAGAAGTATATTAAATTGTGAGTAACATTTACACAGCAGTTTGAAAAATATTTTTTTATTTGTAATTTAATCAGGAAGTGTGCAGAGTATTCAGAGAACCCAACTGACAACACGACCTTTCTGAAACACTTCAACCAGAACCTGCAGAGCAACAACAAAACATGTTTATTTTCTTTGTACAGTTTTAGTGCTGATTGCTCTTTAAACACCAAACTGTCCATAAATGTTTTGAACTTTGAATGCACTCAATACATGATGTGCACACTGAATCCCTAAATTGTTGACGGCTGGCTGAGGTTTGAATTCAATGTTTCATCATCAGAGACGTCTTTGTTTTGCTTTGTCTGCTAAAAGAGTGGAGCTGGGGGGTTTGTACATACCTAGAACATCTACAAATGACTGTTTAAATATTGAAACTAGTCTTTTAGGCAGTTTTCGAGTAGAGGTTTGGATTGTGAGTTCTACCCAATGAACACTTTCATAGATGCTGCAATGTCAAATTCTTCATGTGTGTACATGCATAGACCACATGTGCATGTACCACAATTTGTTATTCTAATTTTAAAAATGTAATACATATACAGTGGGGGGAAAAAGTATTTAGTCAGCCACCAATTGTGCAAGTTCCCCCACCTAAAAT
>NW_005190256.1:0-4607 GCF_000239375.1 Pundamilia nyererei
CCCTCTTTGTGCTGAGAATCAAGCCAAACACCAACATCATCAAATATACAGTTGAAACCAGATATTTACAAACTCTTCAGATAAAAACACAAACACCTTTTTAATTGTAACATCAAATCAGACTAAATGTTTATTTTTTAGATTGATAACTATAAAAACATTTGTTAACTTTAAGAGTAAAGAGAGAAATTATCTGTATTTCTTAATTGTAAATGGCACCAAATTGTATTCAAAATTGAGCCAATTGATTTTCCCATTTCAAAGAAACAGGCTCTGTGTTTTGCCTTATATGCATCCACAGCTGTGCCACCACTTTACTCACATGGACTCTACGAACCTATCAGAAGCTTCTTCAGCTCAGAATGGAATCGTCTGGAGTTTCTTATTAATTAACAATAAACTTGGTGTATATGTGCTCCTAAATTTGATCAAAGTGACAAAAAATAGACAGCTCTCTCTCTTTATTCTGACATTTAACTAATTCAAAAGATATTTCAATATTTATTTATCCAAAACAAAAAAGTTTACTCTAAATTCATGTTTAACAGTAAAAAAAAGTTACTGTTTTTTTCCCTAAAGTGTATGTAAATATCTGGTTTCAACTGTGACTATACTGCTGCGTATTGAAGTTCCTCTTGTTTTGCATAGAAATATACTGAACAACATACAAAGCATAATATATAAAATAACATACCTGAGTTTTTTCTTTGAAAGAAGCTCCTTATGTCCATTGTTGTGTTCATCAGTACATAACCGGTTTAGAGAGCTTTGTTTAGTCATGGAGGGAAACAACTGACAATATGAAATAAAACACACATGTAAGCTAAGACTCTCTAAAAAACAGCATTGTTGCTTTTCATTTCGCCATTTGTTGATTCACTCGAAGAGCAAGTAACGTAATATGGGTCAAGTGATCAGTTTGATATCAATCTTTTGTGATACACCGTCATATTTACATTATTTGTACAGTACGAATGATTTGCTTTGGTACCTCTGTCTGCCTTTTTGCACTGCTCTCTCCCCCCTCGCTCACATGTGCTGTGCTCAGTCGCCTAGTGCCAGGACTTGGATCATACCAAAATTAGGGGGAATTTATGACTGTGCGCTATGGATATTGTGTGTAGTGTTGTGTTTTATACAGTTGTCATTCAGGCATCTAACTATGAAAAAAAAATGACACTGCAAAAGACCCCGGGGTTCTGAAAAAACAACCCGGGCTTAAGCCCTGGCTTTGTTGTGACCCTACTAGCCATTACTCAAACCCCAGTTGTTTTGTTGTTGTTTTTTTGTTGTTGTTTTGTTTGTTTTTTGTTTTAAAGCCACTTTACAATGTGCTCTGTGAATTTCCCTTTCATAGCCTTACTATTACTGGCATTCCCATAGTGTTGAAACATTAAACTTACTAAAACAGTTACTGGTAATGGTAAAAATGATTTTTAAAATATCTTTGTCAGCATTAGCAAAATATGCATTGTCATTATTAGTTTCCAATGACACAAGTCATTCTCTCCATTCCCTATCAAAACTTTGTAACTAGTTTTTTTTATTGCACATGCAGAGATGCTCACAATTTATTCGTTATCTTATCTTCACTAATCTATAGTAAATTAGTCACAGGGCAAGAGGCAGGGTACACCCTGGCCAATCTGATAAATGTAAATGTCAATCTGTCTCAAACCTCTCCTACACATTAACAAATAATTACTGTGTCAATTAAAGGAGAATTACATAATCAAATAAGTCGTTTTAAATCCTCCATTCACACACAAACAACTGGCTCATATCATAATCTGTGTATTTGTAAATCTAAATACTTTGCTGATGATTTATTTAGACTTAACAAATCCTCAAGAAATCACCTAAAAAACTTGTTTGCACTTGATGATATACATGGATTGTTAATCCTTAGTCTAATAAATCCAGTGTATAAAAATACAGTCGTTAGATATGCTCTAGTAAATTGTGTCTAATTATACTGATGGTCAGTTCTGTGTTTAGGTGTGATGCAATGAGCACAACATTTGCTGCAACTCTGCTTGTAGGCTGACTCATTATTGACAGTGACTGATTATGGTGGGTTCCACATATGATATATAATTGCTGCTGGTTTGAGCACATATGTCAAGTGAAGATAGGTTCTGAATTTCCTGTTTTGGAACTACAGTTTAAAAATTAAGCTGAAGGTAAGTTAGCATGGTGTGTAGGGCAGTGCAAACATCATCCTCCTTTCATCTGTAGAAACATTGCTTTGAGAGCGCCTAGGAAATAAAAGGCACAAAACTCTAAAATAAAAGAAAATGAAAAACAAAAAAGCAATAGAAAATTTCTTGTTGCAAGACTGCTGCTCTTAGCTCAAGGCCACATCTGCTCCTATATATCAAAGCCAGAGCAAGTTTTGTCTAGGTTACATAAGCATGTCCCATTACACCAGGTGAGAACTGCTGCTCTGGAAGGCTACCTATATAAACCCAGAGGAAAACCCACATTATGTAACTGATAGCTCCAGTACTCAGACTCTGTGTGAGTCACATTCAGAGGTATTATAAAACAGAACCTGTACGCCATTAGAATAAAGCATGATACAGTGGAACACACAAATGATATACACAAATCTGATTATTTCTATGCTTTGTTTGTTCCTAGTGTAATTTCATTTCTTAATGCATGACAGGCATGGCAATACTGAAACAGAATTTAGTTAAAGTATATAAAACAGTGAAGCTTTCTTAAGCTGGATAGGCCCCTGCTCTGCTGTTGAGTAATGTTGATGGGTTGTCAGGCTGGGCTGACTACCAGTAAAAGTAAAGAATGCATCCAAGTTCAGTTACATGTTTGGGTGAAGAGGTCTCACTCTGTGTGATTGTGTATGCTGGGATGATGTAACAAGCACATCATTGTTGCTGTAATTCTTGAACAGCATGAGGATAGAAAAGTTGCAGAGAAGCGATGCTTTTTCAGAGTAAGTCAAACCAACGGAGGGAGAAACATCACAGCATGACTAAACTGAAATTCTATCAATCCAGTTTCTTTTACAGACTTTCTTTCTCTCACACCAAATGATACTTTGTAACAAATGGCATGCCATCACCCTATCAGAATACATCACGAAGGAAAGATTCCAAGAGCCGCCGTTGTTGCATTCTCGAGCCACCATCTTTTACAGGTTTTCAGTCAGAACCAAATACACAATATCTATGAATAATTGTTATAAAACAAACAAAGGGAAAAAAATGAATACCAATCCATTTGTCTCATCTCATCCAGCTGCTGTAATATTTTGTGTGATGCCATTGCTACAGAAAAGGATTATGGCCACTTTTTTTTCTTTTTCAGAATTTAATAGAACATCTGTCCTTCCACTTTAGTGTTTGTGGTTAAAAGGTTATGAAGCATATTGGAAATGGACTTTTCTGAAGGGCTGAGTTGAGACATTTCACCATTCAGTTTTGTTTCCTTGTGATTATAGCTGGACTTGTATCGTTTTACCTTTTTTGTGTAGTTATATATTATTACAGCAAAACATGGTCTTGAAGACATCCATCCACTTCCGCTTATCTTTTCAAGGTCGCGGGGGGCGCTGGAGCCTATCCCAGCTGTCATAGGGCGAGAGGCAGGATACACCCTGGACAGGTTGCCAGTTTGATGCAGGGCTAACACACAGGGACAGACAACCTAATTTGGATTATCCAATTAACCTATCCCCACAAGCTGCATGTCTTTGGACGGTGGGAGGAAGCCGGAGGGAACCCACGCAAACACGGGGAGAACATGCAAACTCCACACAGAAAGCCTGATGGTGGAATTGAACTAAGGACCTTCTTGCTATGCGGCAACAGTGCTAACCAGTGTGCCACCGTGCTACCTTGAAGTCACCTGCATGATAATACTATGGCAATTATTTGTATGTCTGGAGAGAGTTTATAACATAATGGCATCACAACAGTGATGTTCAACAAAAGGTGTGTTGTTAGAACTGATTGCGGCTGGTGTTATCCCTTTTCCAGTCTGTAGTCTTGATGAAAAGTCAAAATGAAATTTGTAGATCCAATTTGATTTTGTAGCTAAAGCTTATTTTAATATTCACAAGCACTGCTCACTCTGGAAAAACTGTTTTTTAAAGTGCCCTTTTGCTTGAGAGAAGCTTTGTGATTTCTGAAAATTATGATGAGAACACAAAGCCTTTTGTTCTATTTGCATTCAGTGTTGGAGTTTCATTGATGTACTTGTAACAAATCAGTCAAACTTAATCTATGTAGTGCATATGAACTGTGCTTTACAAGTGACTGATAAATGCTTTTGTTGGCAAGGATAGATTTGAGGCTCAATGCAGCTAAAAAAATAACCTATAAGGGTCGGTACCAGCACTGTGACACTTTGTAATGGCAGATTTATGGTCCTCCTTAGGAGGGCTACCCTACATGTAAACATTAGGGGTGCAACAATACACAAAATTCACGGTTCGGTTCGGTTCGATACTTTGGTGTCACGGTTCAATATTTTTTCGATACCAAAAAAATGTTCATGCCTTTTTAATTTGTCATTTATTAAAATTATAAATATATATTTTAACACAAAAGTACAGTTTTTAAATTTAATGTTGCTGAAAC
>NW_005190257.1:0-2241 GCF_000239375.1 Pundamilia nyererei
CCACAACTCTACTAAAACCTCAGCCAGTAATAGGTAGGCCAACTTTTGGACTGTCCAGTTGTCTGTATGACTGCTGCAGTACGTGCGCCACATTTGCGCACTATCAGAAAGAGCCAAACGGCCCTGGTGGAGTGAGGAGCTGTAAAGAGAAGCAGATGCTCTGGTTATATTCTAAAAAATATTAAGCTTGTTTCAAAGATTCTGTACAGCAGCTTTAAATGTTTTCCAAAAGCACACATACACTTATCAGTGTTTCTCAAACTTTTTACAGTGTGAGAAAATGTCAAGCTCTCCCAAGTACCACTATGAAAGCATGAAACTCATAAATCTTACAACACAAAATTAGTATTATTAAATTAGTAAAATTAGTGTCTGCAGTAAAGATTTTTTCATACATTTTATACATTCTACCACAGGCAAAGTTGCCTCCATTTCTATAGTTTTTTATTAATATTTTGTAATAATTTATTCTGTTTTGGGAGTGTTTTTTTTATGTATCTGTATTATACTGTTTACTTTTTACTCACTATTGGCGTCATTCCCCCCCCCCCAGTAATTAAGGTTACGATATGTATTCTTTTTATTCCAATCCATTCTTCTTTTGCAGCATTTAAATAACCTTTATCAGATTTGATGGTTTTGTTACAGTCTTTTCAAAAAAATGTTCTGGTTTTCTTCAATTGTGTGAAAATGTACAAAACAGTGATGTCATGTTTTGTGAAGAGGACCCAGGCACAGAGAGACTTGATGAATTTAAGAATCTTATGATTTAATAAAGAAATTTGCAGACTTGCACAGAGATGGTAAAAATTTGATGACTGATAACAGAGACGAAGACAACAGATGACGAGCACAGGGAGGAACAGGGGTTTAAATGCACCAAGGAGACAGTCAGATGGAACACGGGACAACTGGAGACATTTAAGGATGCAGGGATTGAAAGAGCCAGGGAAGAAGTCTCATCGTGATGAGTAAAGTTTATTGCCTGGCTGGGCAGCTCTCTGAGTGCTCAGCACCCCCAAAGCTCCACTCCTAGAATCGCCCCTGATTAGATCTATTTGATTAATAAATCATTTTAATAAATAAACCTTCCCTGTTTAAACATGTGCCATAGTGTGGTCTCCCTTTGCATGTGACTTCTTGATGTTTGTTCACACACACACACACACCTCAGCATAAATGAGTACACCCCAATTATAGTCTTAGGAGAAAAGCCACACTTAAGAGTACACAATTCGAATTAACAGGCATTAAACCACAAGTGAGTCTGATGATTCATTTAAGAGGTGTCCAGCAGACAGGTAACTATAAAAGGGCATTACTTAACAAATAAAAGCCCTTCCCATTTCATGCTGTCAGCAATGGCTCCACATGGAAGAGAAATGTCTGAAAATCTGAGAAAGGAAATCATTTCTTTACACAAAAAGGTGAGGGCTACAAGAAGATCAGCAAATCCTTACATATCAGTCAAAATACTGTAGCAAAAGTGATCCAAAATTTTAAGAAAGATGGAAGTGCAACCATCGTACAGAGATGTCCAGGCTGCCAAGTTAAGTTGACATCTCAACAGGAGCGTCTTCTGATGAGAAGGGTTGAAGAAAATCACCATGCAAGTTCACTGCAGTTAGCTAAAGCAGTAGAAAGCCAAACTGGAGGGACTGTTCCCGTGACACCATACGGTGCACACTCCATAGGAATAGCATGCATGAGTATCGTCCACGAAGGAAGCCTCCCCTAAAGACCGTGGATAAAAAGCATGCCTAGAATTTGCTAGGGCTCATGCTGAAAAAGATGAAGACTAATGGGACTCTATACACCGGAGTGATGAAACAAAGATCACTGTTTTTTGGAACTAATAGTTTATAGCTGCATTTCATTGATGGTATCATGAACTCAACAATGTACTGCTCTATAAGATGCTGCCATCACTGCGTACACTTGGTCGTCACGCACTTTTCCAACATGACAATGATCCAAAACACACATCTAAAGCTACTGTTGCATTTCTGAAGAAAAACAGGGTGAAGGTGATTGAAGGGTGAAGTAGGTCTCCTGAACCCAATCGAACACCTGTGGGGAATTCTGAAGCGACAAGTTGAGCATCACTCTCCATCCAGCATCCAGGCTCTAAAAGAGGTTATTCTTGAAGAATGAAAAAAGATAGACATTCAACATTATGCACTCCACACTGTATATAAATGCCACTTGTTTTGCACATATTCAACTCTGTATATTTTATAT
>NW_005190257.1:2966-4596 GCF_000239375.1 Pundamilia nyererei
CACAAAAATTACCAAAACACAACACAAATCCCGCCAATGATTCACTTCCTTATAAACCGCTGAATCAGGTACCCAAGCTGTGAAGTACCAAATGAAGCTTCGGATGTCTGGCGTGAATACAGTACCTTGTCCTCCAGCACTGCAGTGAAGAACCACGGAGCCACTTTAGACTTCTAGTTTTGATGAACCTGCCTAGATCAGGTGACCCTGAACAAGGAATCATCACTGTTACAATTCTTTTTCTATTTGAGGTTTACATTGTAGTTTAGAGTCTAGGTCAAAAATAATTGCAAGCTGTGAATTTATGCTCTTAGCCTTAATCTCACTGTCTGATAACAACAATGGCATCACTCAAATCCAAGAAAATCTGACCATGCTCACAAAGTATAACACACCTTTTAGTTTAGCTGCTGGGGGACTTTCCCAAGAGGCACTGAGCACGATGGAGTTGCTGGATACAACTTATTAACCAAACTCATTAGCTGATAACACTAAATCTTTTAATGTAAACTGTGTTATTTTCAACTCCTGAAAATGGTAAATCCCTAAGGACCCCAAAGCGCTTTACACTGCATTCAGTCATCCACCCATTCACACACACATTCACACACTGGTGATGGCAAGCTACACTGTAGCCACAGCCACCCTGGGGCGCACTGACAGAGGCGAGGCTGTGGGACACTGGCGCCACCGGGCCCTCTGACCACCACCAGTAGGCAACGGGTGAAGTGTCTTGCCCAAGGACACAACGACCGAGACTGTCGGAGCCGGGGCTCGAACCGGCAACCTTCCAATTGCAAGACAAACTGTGAACTCTTGAGCCACGATCGCCCCGAAAATCATCAGTTATGATGAAAAACAACTGGAGGCGATGTGTTAATACCAATGGGTGACTTCAAAATTATTAAGTCTCTTTCTTTGCTCTTTCTCAGCTTTCCTGAGAGGCTATATAATACAGTATGCCTCATTTAAAAAGAGGCAAAATATTACTAAACTTCAAAATCTAGAAATTTGAATTTTGGAAATTAAACTTGCTGATTTAAAATTTAAAAATGATTGTTCTTCATTAAATTTGAATGAATTGACCAAGTTAAAATATGAATTTAATGCAATACTGTCACAAAAAGCTGAATTTTCTCTATTTCGTGCTAGACAAAAACACCGAGGAAGGGGATAAGGCCGGAAGGCTCTTAGCGAGATATATTAAACAGAGAGAGACTATGGCTAGGATCTCAGCTGTTAAAGATAATAATGGACGTCTTTTCTTTAAACCTAAAGAAATTAATACAATATTTAGTAATTTTTATAAAGATCTTTATAGCTCGGAATCAAGCATTTCAGAGAGTGATATAAAGAAATTTTTGTTATCTTTTAATCTTCCTAGGGTGACAGTGGATCAACTGAAATATTTGGACGCTCCCATTACCGTTGAAGAGATAGTGGGAGTTATTAAACACCTGCCCTCTGATAAAGCACCAGGCCTGGATGGATATACAGCTGAATTTTATAAATCCTTTCCAGAAGATCTAGCGCCACTGCTTTTAAACACTTATAAGGAATCTTTTCAAGAGGGTAGGCTCCCACCTTCACTATCTGAAGCCATCATTACACTTATCCTAAAGAAGGATAA
>NW_005190258.1:0-2585 GCF_000239375.1 Pundamilia nyererei
ACACACACACACACACACACACACACACACACACACACACACACACACACACACACACACACACACACACACGCACTCATAGAGTGAAACTGTAATTGATGGTACTCCAGTCAAATGAGCTTATATTAAAAAAAACACAAAGGAAATTTCACAATGCATCATAATGAAAAATAAAAATTTTTTGACTGAAAAGAAAACATGACATTACTCAAAAATTTTTCATTTTAATTAAGTCTTCAAAGTCAGCGAGTCACTGTAATACATCTCTTTGACAGTAACAAATTCAGCTTCCAATGAAAACATGAAGTTAGAATTAGTAAAATAATTACATTTCCCCTTCTGTCTTTTTTCACTGTTAAATTCTAGCTTCAATGATTACTTTGTCTTAAACTGGAATATTGGATCATCCTATAATTTGAAACTGAATTGTCCTTGTGTTTAAATAGTCTTGACAAGCACTGGACATCTTCAAAACCTAGTGCTGATTACGGCCGACCTGGACTAGAGACTAAAACATAACTGAACATCCCATCACATCCACAGTGAACATGATAAAATAGCCACATTACAACTACTTGACTATGTTACACCTGACAAACTATCACTGTTAATATTCAGGGAGAAAACTACCACAGTACAAAGCAAAACTTGAGAAATCCTTCACCTTCACCAGTACACCTGTGTGGTTAAATCATAAACTTAATTCAACAATGGAGTTTTCCATCTGAACTAAGTTTCCTCTCAGGATGTTAGGCTGACCGTAAACATGTTCTCTTGTCTTTTACTTTTGAATCTGTGTTTTGTTGAATGTTCTTGATTAAGGTAAGTCACACTTTCCTGATGTTACCAACTTCCGTCACAAGGTGGCAGTATGGCAACGAACAGCAGTTACTACTTCCAGATTTCACCAAGTCCATCTTTGTCTATGGTTTTATCTCATGTTTGTTTAACTTTGGGATCACGTTTGGTCTGTACTGAGCTGGAGATGCATGCTTTAAGTTCTTGCTGTTGATGTTAGTGATCGGTGCCTACCGCTCAGGCTAGAGACCATCACGTCCTTACATGTGAAACAAGACGCAGAATCTGCAGTCTCCAGTGTATGGAAGCCGTTTCCGCCACTAAATAAAAACAAAAAAGCTAGTATCCATAACTCGAAATTTCGAGAAAAGTAACTCGAAATTTCGAGAAATAGAACTCAAAATTTCGAGTTACTTTTCTCAAAATTTCGAGTTACTTTTCTCAAAATTTCGAGTTAGCTCTGCCAATCAAAAATATACGTGAATGAGGTCCCTTTCTTGTTACCCGGAAGCATATGGCGCAGAGGAACGCGCACTCAAAAACGGATCGCAACAAATTGGCGCTTTCACGAGTACGTTTGCTGATAGCAACACCATGTGATTCAGCTAATAACACAGGGATTTCATCATTTGTGAAGCCAGGCTGAAAACACTCAGCAATCTGTGCATTCACGACTGGATGTAATACCGGTAGCTTAGCTGTAGCATTTGTAGCTGAGGCTTCAGCTTCCGGGTAACATGGAAACGACGTCATTCACGTAGATTACTGATTGGCAGCGCTAACTCGAAATTTCGAGAAAGTAACTCAGAATTTTGAGAAAATAACTTGAAATTTTGAGTTATGGATCCTTTTTTTTTTTTTTTTTTGTGGCGGAAATGGGCTTCCATACTAGTGTGTCCAACGTCAGTGTTGGGTTTATCTAGGCACAAAGCCCGCTGGAACACGAGACCAACTAACTGCACGACAAAACAAGTCAAGACAGAGCTCTTTGTCTTTGTGGCTCGTGAGAGAAGTCAGTCAAAGCTGAGGAAAAGATTCCTTCACCTGAACTCAACCAACTTCGCCTGATTCCTTCGCTACAGCCCTTTTTATTGTCAGCAAGCAATCATTCATGAATATGCAATTACAAATACACGTGACATTCTTAAGCAACATCTCTGAACAACATCAGTGTCTGTGTGTGGGTGAATGTGTGTGTGTGTGTTTCCAGCCATACTATACACAGACATACGACCTTTGAATGAACTTAAACTGTATGCAGAAAAGCGGAAGTAAACGTCTTACTAAAATATAAAAACATGAACCTCCAATAGGTCATGTCTCAAATACATATTTAAAGGTGTGACCTCTCAAACCTTTAAGAAAACGGAACCGTCTGGTTTCAAAAGCTATAATAGAATTATAACATCGAGACTGCTTCCTCTCATCTGATGGTACACAAGCACACACAGAATCTTATCAGACCTAATAAGGATCTGATTTTTATCAGCATACAAATGTATATATATATATTTCTAAGCATAAATGACAATATAAAAACATCAATTCCAACAGTCAGCATGTGAAACTGCTGTGAAATCCAGAAATCAAATTATCAAAACAATGATAATCAATTCAGATTTTTTCTTCTCCTTTGAAACAGCATTAATAATAATAATAATGGATTGCATTTATATAGCGCTTTTCGAGACCCTCAAAGCGCTTTACACTCTCACATTCACACACTGGTGGAGGCAGCTACAGTTGTAGCCACAGCTGCCCTGGGGCAGACTGACAGAAGCGAGGCT
>NW_005190258.1:2756-4595 GCF_000239375.1 Pundamilia nyererei
CACAGCTGCCCTGGGGCAGACTGACAGAAGCGAGGCTGCCATATCCCACCTCGCACCATCGGCCCCTCTGACCAACACCAGTAGGTGAAGTGTCTTGCCCAAGGACACAACAACCGAGACTGTCCAAGCCAGGCTCGAACCGGCGACCTTCCGAGTACAAGATGAACTGCCAACTCTTGAGCCACGATCACCGCACATTAGACTAAATACATAAAGAAATCACTACAGTAGAAGCTGTTGTGGAACCTTCAATCAAGTCATGTTTTAAACAGTTGAAATTTTTTTTGTTGAAGTATGGAGGTTCGTTCAGTTTTGCTTAAATGGGTAAAATGCTTTGTAAATAACATTTGTTTGGTGACTCATTTTCAGCCAAAGTGCCTTTTTTGTTTCTAGGGAGTAGAAGGGAGTTTCAAAATGTCACTTCTAAATATAATAGTTTTTTAAAAAAATGCATAAATAATTTCTATTTGCAAACAATAATGAAAACATTTCAGAAAAAAATAGTTTTATTACTTTACAAAGCTTTCAGTAGTTAGGCCTCTAAGTACATCTCTGACATACTCACTGTTTACAACCCCGTCAGCCTCTCAGGTCAGCAGATGCAGATCTTTTAAATGTTCCCAGAATTAGAACTAGGTGTGCTGACGGTGCTTTCAGTTATTGTGGTCGTCTGATTTTCATCCTTGCTGACCTAAATTCAGTTATATCTGTGCACATTTAAATTCATGATTTTTCAGCTTCTATTTTCAAATGCAAAGTTCTGTAAAAATATTTTTGAAAACAGATCACTGACGAACTGCACCATGTGTGACCTCTGTATTGTGTCTTCTCAGGCCTTTAAATGAATGAACAGGGTCAGGTCGATTTTGCAGCTACAGCCCTTTTTATTCAGCATCTGCATTCACAACAACAGGCAACAAGTAGAATGGTTTTAACTCTTGCAGACAATCAGCGTGAGCCCTCTACAGAAATCCTCCATTACTCTGAGGATTGCATTTACACTGGCAGTGTGATCATATAGTGGTTAAATCTATGCAAATAAAATAGAAGAATCTTAACAGAAATAATCTGCAACTTAAATTTCCTGAACAAAAGGAATACAGAAAAATACTAAAACATATTTAAGCTACATTAAGGTGCTTCCTTAGCGCTGTACATAAAATAATATATATCATACTCTAAACAGTAGTGCGCAGTCACATACCTGCATTCATTACAAAGGGAAACAAGTAGAATGGTTTTAATTCTTGTGGACAATCAGCGTGGGCCCTGTGTGAAAATGCGGCATCAGAGTTAGCTAGCTATACTCCAGTCTCTTTACTGATAAACAAGTCTCACAAAAACAAACGTTTAACCCAACATAAGGATTTAAGAAATAACCAATAAATAAATAATGTTTAACCAAAAATAACTGGGTCAACTTGTATTACTGTTACAGCTAGCAACATGATTTTTCTGTCCACCACATTTGCACATTCGTTACCTCTTTGGGAATCCTCCATTACTCTGAGGTTTACCCAGAATTCCTTGCACTTGGTGGTTACTGCAGGTTGACATTTGCAACAGTAGGTGGTGCCAATGTCCCATTTAGCGGGATTTAACTTGAACCTTATGTCTATGTCACACATGCACTGGCTTGAGTCAACAAATTTCCATAGAGGCACTTTGCATCAGCAGCACCATGCTCCAGTGCTCTGGGAGAGTTTATAGTCCTGAGAGTTGAACACTGGATGACTGACAGCTGTCCTTCATCACAACAGAAGCCACAGAAATCCTCCTCATCAAAAACATGACTTTGATCTGCGTCCTCATCTGGACTCTCCTCTGCTGCTGCTTCAC
>NW_005190259.1:0-4593 GCF_000239375.1 Pundamilia nyererei
GTGCATGTGCAATGACAATAAAGTTGAATTCTATTCTATTCTATTCTATTCTAGCTTTGCGTGGTGTGCATTGGACGAAGGGTGGCGGAAATTTCCTTTACTGCAGCTAGATCCCAAAAAGAAGAAACGTGATGTCCAGAAATGTGCTCTTAATAGCCTCTCAGACATGACAGAACTGTCACAACTGTGGTTTGTTGATGTGAAAACTTTATCCTTATACTTTATGATACACTGACTGTGAATTATTATTTTATCTTCAAGTATTTTTCCATGAACAGTGAGTTAACAATTAAATAAATAAAGTGCATTTTTCTGGTTTGCCTTCCCATAAAGGCCTGTTTAAAAGATGACTCAAACATGGGATTAAGAGTTAGGCAAACAAAATAACTTTACCAATTCTTGTTGTGAACTAGGGTTAGGAGAAAGAACAAGAAAGAACAATACTCAAGGGAAAAGAGGCACACAGAGAGAAACAGCACAGGTTGGCAAACTAAAGTAGACAGATTGACAGGGACAGAAGGAGAGAAGGCACAACATGTACAGACACACATGCACACACACACACATTAAGAAGTAATACCAAACAGGTTATAACACACAAAGATAGCAACATGGTAACAGGAGGAACTATAATAAACTAACGCACATAGTAATGAATTTTGACATCACACTCTATATATCTGAGGTTTGCTTTGTTGAAAATGCTAAAATTGCATTTATTAATTATATTGTTATTAATCATAAGAGAAAGGACCCAAATGCAGTACAGGGAGGCAAGATTAATAAATGGCAGAAACTGCTTATAGTAAACCCAACAAAGCTCTAAAGCAGAAACCAAACTACAGGTAAGGAGAAGGATCTTAAACAGAGAGTAAACTGAGACGAGCAGAGACAAGAGACAATACCATGCACACTTGAGTGGAGAAAAGGTGAAAAGAGCTGAACACGGGGAACTAGTGAGGATGGCTCAGGCAATCAAAGGAGGAAAAACAGAAAGCAACACAACCAGAGAACATGGAAGTCGTCAAACTGCAGTGGCCACCTGAGGCTTCACCAAAAGAGTCAGACACCATACACTGTCTGACTCTGACTCTAATGTCTAAGTTTAAAAAGAAATACAACAAAATATTTATGGTGTGCACTGGATATGTAACTTATCCAACTTTTCATGAATTGGTGAAAATATCAATGCACTCATTTCAAAGCAATTAAAACAATCAAGTAACGAAAAAGATACAATGACATTATTTCACCAATCGGAGGAAGCAGTGCACTAAACTGCAGAGCATGCCAAAAAGAAGAAGACTAGATTAGATAAAACTTTTTTAATCCCTCGGGTGGGTTCCTCCAGGAAATTCGGTAAGACGACTAGCCACTTGGCTGTGAGCATGCGCAGTAACCTACTTCAAATTTCCGAAACTCTCAAACATAACACCTGAAACTAAATGATGCTTTGTGAACACCTACAGGCCAGTGGACACTCTTTCAAGGATGAGGATGTACACATTCTGGATGGGGAGGAACGCTAATTTGGAGTCAAGGAGGCCATTCACGTGAAAAGCGAAAGATCTCCTCTGAATCGAGGAGGGGCCTCTGTGAATGGTACTCATGGCCATTGATCAGTGGTCTTTGATCAATGGTCATGAGAATTTTCATATTAATGACGAAGGAACTGATCTCGCAGCCCATTGTTCCCTCAGTGGTGCAAGTTTCAGTCATTATCTAAATGTACTGTTTATAAGGTTGGGGAAACCTGCAGTCAGCTGAGACTGAAGAAGTCACTTGGATGAGTGATGAAACGTTTCTCCCACTGAAAACGCTACATCCAGATGAACAGAGTTAACCTTTTGGGGATGTTTTGTGAACTTTTATAAGTAAACAATGCCAGCTAAACAGCCTATCCTGTTTTCTTTCATTTGGGCCTCATCTACAAATTACATAACCCAAAAATGTCATTTGGGCTCCACTGGTGTGATCTGTATCCTCAGATACTACACTACTACACTACACCCTCACATATATGTTTGTATCATACAAGATGTGCTGCCAACTATTTATTGTTGATCTAGCACCTGCTGTGACCTAGAGCAATCTCTTTGCAAGGACAGAGCAGTTTGTACAGAAACACTGAATTTTGGATTTTCTATATGAGTTAGGCTTCTGTAACATTGCCTGAAGTGCGACACCATCTGAATGTAAGCAAGACAATCTCCAGCAGTATCTCATTATGTAGGAGATGCAGAAATTAGACTAGACTAAATCACCGGGCCAGGCTTGTGAGAAGAAATCAAACTCTGTTTCAGAGAAAATGTGAACTTCCACTTACCTCCACTATCAATGCTAAATATATTAGACAACATCAGTACATATGTGCACTATGTCCACACACACTGTGTGTCACATGAAGTATCTGCTACTTTAAAAAAACCCAAAACGAAATTGTGAAAAATAAATGGTTCTGACTGGATATTATTGTCAGTGGTCCTGGTCTGTGATTTGTTTTGTGATGAAGAGAAGGTGTGTTTGAAATGTCATAACTATAGTAGATATTGAAACTGGAAATCTACATTGTGTGAACTGTTAATTCTTTTCTATGATTTTTTTTTCAGCTCTGCACTTGCCACACATGGTATTAATAATGTGTGTGGACTTTTTCCCGTTTTAGTTAAAAACAAACAGAAATTAAGTTTCATATTGTCGCGGGTCAGGACTGTTTGGGTTTTGTTTCACAGCTATGTTCTGTTGTTCCAGGCGGCAGCGTTACGGTTGCCATGGTTACAGGGTAATGTGCGCTCTCTCTGCGACTGTGTGTTTCCTGGGTGAGAGAGCGCCTTTTTGTTGTTGTGCTACGCTAATAGGCAGAATGCTACAGGCATAGCCCTAAAGAATGTAGCCTCATGGGCAGTGTAGTCCGTGCTGCAGCGAGAATGGACTGTCATACCCGTTATGTGTCTGTGAGCGTGAGGAGGGAGAAAAAGGAGAGTGGAAAAGTAGAGTTGTCATTGAGCAGAAACGGGAGCTGGAAGCATGTAAATACAATAATAACCACTGCAGCCAAGAAGAGTGCCTGACGAGCCCAGTTGTAAGTAAGCTATTAAGACTCGACTGTACACCGTGATCGTGTTTTCCTCCGAAACAATAAGTTCCGTTGGAGCAGCCTTTCAAATCCTCTCTCTGTCTAAGGCTATGTCCACACGTACCCAGGTATTTTTGAAAACGCAGATTTTTCTATGCGTTCTATTCGTCCACACGTAAACGGCGTTTTCGGTCACTGAAAACGCAGATTTTTAAAAGCTCCTGCCAGGGTGGATATTTTTGAAAACTCAGTTTTTGCGTTTAAGTGTGGACGAGAAAAATGGAGAAAATGAAGAACGCATTTGAGGGCCGCATTTCGAGCAGCCTTCAAATTGGGACAGCCTTCGTCGCGTCGCTGTGACCTAATCGGCCTAAAAATGCGGCCTTTAAGGCTGCAGACCCTGAATTGGGATACAGCCTTAGGACTCAGTTCTGCTTCTATGCACCATCTTTGTTTACTCTTTCCCACCCAGGCTGACTTCTGATTGGCCAAGATTTCTACACGGATAGGAATATAGCGCCACCTGCTGCTTTGGCATGTTCCTAGCAGCGTTTTCCTTCGTTTTTGCCTTTTACGTGTGGACGGGATTTTTAAAAAAAACGAAAACGGAAAATCTCCGTTTTCAAAAATATCCGTGTACGTGTGGATGTAGCCTAAAACTTGACCCAGACAACAAAGTAAAGCTATTTTTCGACTACGAGCCCGACACGGAACCCCACATACACTCAACAAAAATATAAACGCAACACCTTTGTTACTGCTCCCATTCCCCATGGGATGGATGTAGAGACCTAAAATTCATTCCAGATACACAATATAACCATCCCTCCCAAACAGTGGTCACAAATCAGTCCAAATGTGTGGTAGTGGGCACATCTGCTATATTGAGATAATCCATCCCACCTCACAGGTGTGCCACATCAGGATGCTGATCTGACATCATGAGTAGTGCACAGGTGTACCTCAGACTGCCCACAACAAAAGGCCACCCTGGAATGTGCAGTTTTTTGCGCTATTGGAGGTCTGGGGACCCAGAACCGGTCAGTATCTGGTGTGACCACCATTTGCCTCATGCAGTGCAACACATCGTCGCATGGAGTCTATCAGACTGTCAATTGTGGCCTGTGGAATGTTGGTCCACTCCACTTCAATGGCTGTGCGAGGTTGTTGGATATTCGTGGGAACTGGTACACGCTGTCGTATACGCCGGTCAAGCACATCCCGAACATGCTCAATGGGTGACATGTCCGGTGAGTATGCTGGCCATACAAGAACTGGGACATTCTCAGCTGCCATCTGCCCTGAACAATGTGAACCATGATTCATCCGTGAAGCGCACACCTCTCCAACGTGCCAGACGCAATCGAATGTGAGCATTTGCCTACACAAGTCTGTTACGGCGACGAGCTGGAGTCAGGTCAAGACCCCGATGAGGACGACGGGCATGCAGTTGAGCATCCCTGAGACGGTTTCTGACAGTTTGTGCAGAAATTGTTTGGTTGTGCAAACCAATTGTT
>NW_005190260.1:0-1506 GCF_000239375.1 Pundamilia nyererei
CTTGTTTGCAGGCTTTATTAAATGGAAAACTTCCACAATACATCCAAATGTAAGATATTTGTTTAATAGATTATCAGTTTCAAAATACATAAAAACATTTAACCTGTATGCATAAACTATTCAGTCTGACAACTGCGAGGTTTAAATCAATAGGGAATATTTATAGATATATACACAATTGGGGGAAAAACTGACTAAGCTTATATGTATGGAGAGCACATAAGTGCAAAGGCAGGAAAATAAAACTGAGAGGAAGAAATACAATATTATACAACTTTTAGGTGTCACTCGGTCATCTTCACTGGCGTGATGATCAGTGGTAAATCGTTCCTTCCTGACTTGTTGGTGCAGGGGCTGAAGAAAGGGTAGAGGGTCTCATTGAAAATGTCATTAAAAGTATAGATGTGCATCTTAGCATCAACATTGTAGAAAGACACCTGCAAAGAAGAGAAACACACCTAAAGTAAAATTACATAAACAAGACAATAGTGAAAATATCTATATTTATAATATTTATCTATATGTAGCTAAATAAGTTTAAATTAAAGGGGGACTCAATTTGCCCATTCTTTATGAGACAGGTAAATTCCAATCATGTACACCTGCGCACCTGTCCATTTTCAAAGTCCACAAATATCCCGATCTTATGAAGTACAAGGTTCACTGGGACATCTGTGTAGGGTTGAGAACGAAAGCCAAACTTATTCCTGTGGGGAGAAATGACAAAGGGAAAGGAAATTAAAGATGAAAAATTTCTTCTAACATCAGTAGGTCTGATTTCATTTTAATCTGCATTATTGCAAAAGCATGGCATTTTCATGCATTTTTAAGGAACTTAAAAAAGTAAGACAACTATCAGGTAAAAGGGAAAAATTAAACAACTGAAAACATTCTTTGTGGGGGATTGCTAAAAAGACCAGCTTTTAAATCCAACATTTACATGTCATTGCTTTATTTTTACATTCAGCAAATGCTGGGAAACATTAGCATCAATCTGGAGTGTTTCTGTCCTTTTCATTAATACAAGTACAATGTTATGTCTCACAGTTCTGTTTGGTCTTCATCCTCTGCTAATTGAATTTTCTGTCTCATTATTGGCTAAATGTGAATGTATGCAAAGACGACACAAGAGTTCCCGTAGCTCTTCTGGGAGCTAGAGTCAACTAGAAAATGTCTTCTTGAGTGAGTCCTCTATGAAGAGGAGCCTTTCCTTGTTGTCAGTGGTCGCGGCTGCTACAGAGTGCTGGCAGCCTCATTTCCCTCGGCCTTAAAACTGCAAGGCGGCCATGCTGCAACGCCAAAACACTGATGGTAAAATCACAGTGATCCCACCCACCATCAATGCGTCGGTTGCCCCCGGGAAAATCGTGGGGGTCACGGGAGATCCCGTCGGAACTATCGTCTGGATACCAAAGCTCCTAATAGCCAGGAGAATGTGATCCATTTCTTCAGTGAGTGAGCGGTAATCCTGCTAGGCCAGAGACAGGGAGTTGGCGAGGCCAGCTT
>NW_005190260.1:2744-4593 GCF_000239375.1 Pundamilia nyererei
TAGCATTGCTAGCTGATGTAGCGAGCATGGTGCCTTCTTCCCAAGTCTATCGGTGTGTGGGTAAGTTGGGTAGGCACTGATGAAGTTTTCAAAACAGTGTTTGGAGGATTAATATTAAATAATATTAATAAAAATTATTAATAAAAATTTGTTTTATGTCCAAGTTAACCATGTGATAGTCCTGCCTAAGCCAATGCTCTTTATTCCACTTTTATTCCTCTTTATTTGCATGCAAATGTTACTGCTGCTGCTGCAGGCAATGTGTAAAATGTGATTGAAGTCCCGTAGCTGGATATGGAGTATTACACAAATATTCTCCCCTGGCTTCTTCCCACAGTCCAAAGACATGCAGTTAGTGGGGATAGGTTAATTGATCAATTTAAATTACCCGTAGGCGTGAATGTGGGTGTCTGTCTCTGTGTGTTAGCCCTGCAACAAACTGGCGACCTGTCCAGGGTGTCCCCCGCCTCTCACCCTATGACAGCTGGGATAGGCTCCAGCGCCTATCCCATATAAAAATATGGTTTTGTACATGGAAAATTTGTTTAGAAATAAATGCTGATTAAAACTATATTGTAAGGTGAGTACAAGTCAGAAAAACGTGATAACTTTCTAGTTAAAGATAATGAGACTCCATAAACAATAATTAAGACTTAATCAGTTCTTTCATTTCCAAAAAGAAAAGTCCACTGTTATGTGTTTTTCAGTGCTATACTATTTTATTAGTTCAATGGTTTATTTTCATTTTGTATAAGGATTGAAATGATGCAATGTCCATATGGTTAACATACTTGAATACACAAATATGTGTGTGAGCTCAATTCCAAAGCTGTATGTAATAAAGGTTTTTATTGTCATGCAGACTGGGTTTTTTTTCCCCCTTCCATCCCATTTGTGGTTGTTCATGGATTTCAGATGTTGGAACTCTCCTCTGAGAGGAGATGTCGAACCATCCCAGGCCCTAGAATTTGTCTGCCGCAATGATCGTCCTTAGTTGATTTGAAGATTCGCGGTTTGGTAGAACACGCCCAGACCACATAACAGTGCTGACAGTAGAAAAAGACCTGAGGGTGCACCCACTAAATCTTCTTTTCTGATTTTTTTTCTCATCTTCTTCTCCAAGAAAAAGCGAGCTTGACTTGACTTATTCTTCTGACTCTTGACTTGAGACTTTGTATCACTGACACCCATGTGGAGACTCAGAGACCCTTAACAGTAATTTTATGACTGAGATTGTTTAGGTTATAAATTGTTTTGCCAGCTATAGTTGTGTCTATGTTGCAGTGCTATCATTTGTGGGATAATACAGCGTTCTCCTCAACTCACCTGCCTCCTGTAAACCATTCTCCCTTTAACACTACCTCACAAACCTAGAACTGGTCCACCAGAGGGTACATAGAAGCTCTGGTTAAACTGGGCTATAGTTACATTGTAAGGTTTTCAAACTGAGCTTTAAAATGAACAGTGATAATAAAAACTGAGAGAGGCTAACAGTGATCACTGGCTGTTTTTAGGGGGCTGTTCAGATTAAATAGAACAAGATACAAAGCATTAAAACATGTTAAAAACACAACAGCCTTAATAAACGCAAAGTAGTTTGGACCCAGAAGCAGGATTCATCAGGTCATCATTTAAAGATTGGATATACCACCTACTGTGAATGTTTTAATGGAGTACAGTTGTTATTATTGTCACGTGTCACAGCCAGTTTATGACCGTTAAAATAAATAAAATTCATATAAGAAATAAAATTGCCTTGTGTAAACTGTATATGGTGTTAAATAGGTCTATACTACAGTACTGCGCTGGACAATATGTTGCGGTCATAATTAAATGGAAGTGACTAAGT
>NW_005190261.1:0-1921 GCF_000239375.1 Pundamilia nyererei
TGACATTGACACCCCATTTGATTTCCATGCCACCCTAAGATTGTTTCTCTCTAAACTCAACACTAACTGTAAAAACTGGAACGTATTTGTATAGCGCTTTACTTAGTCCCCATGGACCCCAAAGCGCTTTACACTACATTTCCAAAAAAAAGCAGCAAAGGGGAATCATAAATACAAAATAGACTCAAAATGCTGGGCCAATGACCCAGCACCCTGACAGTGACAGTTTCCATCACCACTTCAGCTGTACTTTCCCTGTCATCTGGTAACCTCTTCCCTTCCAAACAGAGCCTGTCTCAGCATGTCCTCAGTCCAGAACCTGTTCTAACCGAATTCAACGCAACATTGTTCTTTCTTCAACTTTGCCAGTTTTATTCTTGCTCTGTCCTAACAGACACTTAAGTCATCAAGTCATCACGAGTTAACCGTCTTATGATCAAAATTACATTTAACCAACATGAATTTATTAAAATTTTATTTGCAAGTCCAGTTTGGGTAATGAAATTAAAGATAACACAAGGGAATAAAATAATGCACGGGGATGGAATAAACCAAATGCACATTTTTGAAAGACATCTTTACCTATAGATTTACTTTAAGCTTCATTTCTGACAGATTATGATTAATCATATAAACTATTGTAAGTTGGAGATGTGAACCTACTTCCAATTATTTATGTTGTAAACTATTAATATAAATCAGGTCATTTTAACCTTGCAGAACTGAGGTAACATTTTTCTTATGGATGAAATGGTCTAATCTGAGCTTTGATCATTTGTTGAATGATTTGACAAGCAGTTGGGCACTATTAGTTTTAGTTTGAAAACTAGTTTGAAATAGCCTTGTCATAAATTTTAAGTGAGCAATTTTATAAGACTTAACCATGGAATTAACACAGGCTCTACTTGGTCTGTCTTTTGCACCTTATCCAGGTGTCTGATTGCATAGACTTTGGATCCATGGCAGGTGGTGTCTTGACTCAGTTTTTCTTTTTGACCCGACCATGTATGTTTTTCTGTCCTCAGGGAAAAGTTCTGACAAAGGCTACACCAGAAAATCATGGAGGGTTTGGATGATTGCAACCTTTCGGTTCTAAATGGTAGGCCAAGCATATGCATATTTATGCAAATTAATGTCTAAATGAATTTTGTGTTGCACACACTGACAGTGATCCTACATAGAATCAGGTTTATGTTGTCAAATCAATACAATTTTTTAAATTACTTTTAAATGTATTGGACAAAATGACTTGAATTGTTTCCTTTTTGAACAGTGAAATGTATACATTTAAAGAGATGTACAACTTTAAATTTCTGAAAGTTACTGACTTTTATACAGCTGCCAACATAGATGAGGTCTTGCTCCACACCCTCAGTAGGGACGATTTAAGGGACCTGCTTCCAGGGCCTGAAAATTTTATGAGGAGGAAACAGTTGCGGGCTCATGTTCACAAAGAGGCAAGTTTTGCCGTTTTTGATTTAAAAACACCTAGCACAACACATTTTGTTTAGGACTCCTGTAATATAACTATTTTTGTTTTCTTATAAAGGACGAAACTAAAGAAAAATCAAAAATCAAAAAAGTAATTGATTGTAATATGGACATTACATTTCTGTAAATTGAAAAACAGTGATTTGCTTTTATTTTTACACTACTAATATGTTGAAAATATATTAATGTACTGTAATGTGGCACATTGTCTTTGAAAACAACAGGAAAAACCTGTAACATTATTTACAATTAATCTCCACATCCTCTCGAGCTCTTCTCTGAGCCCTTGGTATTTCTCCAGCTTCTCGTGTTCCTTCTTCCTGATATTGCTGTCATTCGGGACCCGCTACATCGATCACTACGGCCGTCTTCTTCTGTTTGTCTACCACCACTATGTCCGGTTGGTTAGCCACCACCATTTTGTCCGTCT
>NW_005190261.1:2989-4592 GCF_000239375.1 Pundamilia nyererei
TGTCATAACTATTTATTTAATTAATTAATTCCAATTTTAATTAATTATTGACACAATTAATTATTTAATGGTGTATTTAATTAATTCATTATAGCAGTCCTGGCACTCCATATTATGGAAACTCAGCATTAATGTCACAATATTAGACAGTTGGGTTCCTCGTACCTGACCCTTTGATCAAAACTTGACTTTTTTCAATATTAATACATCTGCTTTTGATAATGTGTGAGTGAATGTATCAATGTGTAATTCTTAGTAAATTGGTAATCATTTTATACAAAGATTTATTTATGTATCTTTTTGGCATATCAAAGGACACTAAGTAAGAAATATCAGTCATTATCAGTCACAAAGTCCCACCCCTTCAGAACCTTTTTTTCCCAAAAGGGAAATGCTTGTGGTCTCACTGTTACTTGTTCACATTCTAAGCTGCAGCTTTCATCAGATACAAACTTTCTGCCAAAGATGAGGGATTTTCTGGCTAATTTTCCCTTTAGGGCTCTCAGCATTTTTGTTACCATCGTTGGCAGTTTTACTTACAATATTTTACTTGAGCGTAATATACAATGCACGTGCAAAGATGTAGGTCTAGACTGCAGCACATACATGTTCATGCCATTTTGCATTATATTTTTCTTAATACTTTGGACAGACAAGACATTACAGAGGACCTGCAAGTATACATTTGTATGTGAATTTAACAATCAGGAGCAACAGAACCAGCAATGTGTCAGGACACAATTATGTGGCGTTTTCTGGAGTCGAATTTTCAAGGCATTTTCTGTTGGTGTGCTATGGGTCGTCTCTGTGCTCGTTGATGGAGACTGGTATGTTTGCTGTGAGAGTGAAACAGAGAAATCACAGTTAGCCTGCAAAGATAAAACCAACATCACAGCTGAGGAAAATGTGATGATCAATTCCCTGAAAAACACATCAAGGGTGAGTTTTTCCTTTTGTTGTTCTTGTTTTTTCTCTCATCTGCAGCATTTAATTTTGTTTTGTGTTAGTCTAACTGATCTTTGATGATTCCTTTTCAGCTTATTGGATTCTCGGTGCTCTTTGGTATTGTTTTTCTGGTGGCCCTGATGTCACTGTGGTGTGATTGCTGTAAATGCTATGTTTGCTGTAAATGCTGTTGTAGCAGAAGAGCTGTTTATGACAGAGTGATCTTGGAACAGCAAGAAGAGGTACTGAAAGAGACTTTCAGAGAAGCTGCAAAAGAACAGTTGACCAAACGCATCTTTGAGAAAATAGATGGAAATGCAGCTGATGCGCAACCTGCAGCGCAACCTCCAGTGCAACCTCCAGTGCAACTTCCAGTGCAACCTCCAGTGCAAGATCAATGGATAAAAGATCTTAGAAATATCGCTGCAAAAATGATTGAAGACTCAGAAAAACCAGTACTTTCTAAAGAACAAAAAAAAAAAGTAGAATGCCATACAGGAGGATCCACAGGCACAGGGGAGCAGCAAGTTGAAGATGACTGACTGTTTCTGACCTGACGAGTCTGCTGCAAAAGAAAAAAAAGAAAAAAATTGAAAAAAAAAAAAAACACAGTTTATCAATGGTTTGCTGAAATCAACTTAAAAATTTCAAGCTCATT
>NW_005190262.1:0-4587 GCF_000239375.1 Pundamilia nyererei
GTGCAGGTGGATAGCGAATGAGCAACAGCTTCTGACTTTCCAAAAAGTACTCATTTATTTACAATATCAAAAATAAGTGCTACCTCTACCACACATTACTGAAGAGCACACTAGTCCGCGTACACACGGGAGCATCCATTACAGGAGAAGTGCGAAGAAGAACAAAAAGGGGGTGACACCAGTCGTGAGACAGGAGGCGCCGCCATGTGGTGATACACTGCATTACGATAGCAACTGTTACAATATGAACAGCAAACATGGTTAATTTTTTCCCTTTACCTTTGTTAGATCACATTTATGAATTAACCTGTTAGCAGTCGGACGTACCGCCCACGGTACATTGGATGGTTTAGGGGACTAATTGGACTGCTAAGGGGTTGTGCTTCTCATTTTTCTTTTATATAAAATGTTATAAATAAATCAGTTATAATCAAGTGGAGTGAGTGGAAAGACACAACACATTTACACGTGAAAAAATAATTGTTTAATTTTTCTTTTGAAAAAAACTGAACACGGGTCTCACAGACCCGAACACCATACAAGGGTTAAGTTTTAAGTTAGCTCTTTCTTTTCTCTCCCTGTGAAACACAGCAGCTGGACCTTTAGCTGCAACACACTGTGAGAAAAACTGCACACAAACAGTTTGTGTGTTTTCTGATGTTTGTTGAGCTGATAGAAACGTTTCTCTCTTTATGTTCGATCCTCTTCTGCAGCACTTGCTAGAAGCAGATACCTCATACAGACACTGGCACTGCTCCCAGTGCCAATAAAATGGGATTTCCTTTGTTATCGGCAATGGAGGCTTTCTTCACACTGACAGCTTTACTTTGTCTCCTTGACAGGATGTGATGAGTAGCAATGAATCCCTCAGAAACTGGACCTGATATGTGTAGATGTGTCTCACAGAGAGAAAGAGGAAAAGATAACTTAGAATAGTTTAGCTTCATTATGTTTCCATTATTTTGAACCGTTAAAGCAAACATACTCAGAACATTTGTCATCACGCATGCTCAATCAGCCTGGTAAGAAAATCCTAAAAAATGGATTTGTTAAAAATGTCACTTTGAAGATGAAAGGTTTCTCACACTGATAACACTACGTTCAAATAAACAGAATGTATTTTGGGGGATATTCAGAAAATCTGTGATCATTTTATTTTAAAGAACACAACACAACCTCAACAGTCTGTAATATATATGACTGTAGCATGTTCAGACACAAGACAAGTGGAACTTTTTGTACTGAAGTTGTAGAATAAGAAAGGTTTTGGTGGCATTTCCTGTTTTCATTGTTCGACTTGTGCTTGAGTTTGTTCTTCAGCAGCTCGTTGTGCCCAAAAGATGTGAAAGGATTTCTTCGCCTGTTGTGGCTTTGGATGAACATATGTAGAAAACAGCAGCGGTCCGCAACCCCTGGACCACGGACCAGTACTGGTCTATGAGTGGTTTGATACCGGGCCGCGAGAGTTGAGGCTCAGCTGTGAAATTTATGGTTTTCAGGGTTTTTATCAGTTTTTAATGTTATTTTTTAACCATTTTTATCGTTAACTCAGTTTCCCTGGGTCTTTTCCCGTGTTATGAATAAATCTTTTTGATACCTGTACTGGTTTTATTTTTACTTTAAGGCTGGTCCGTGAAAATATTATCAGACATAAACCGGTCCGTTGCGCAAAAAAGGTTGGGGACCGCTGACCTACAGCACACACCAACTTCTACACCACACGAATTACAATTACAGGACTTTAAGTGGCTTATTGGTTGTAAGTGTGGGTGTGTTTGAAGGTGAACTTGTAGTTCATGGTAATCAGTCAGTGGGTGAGAGCTGTATAAATATCCAGGCTGTCACTCCGCTCCTCTGACACTCCAGAGTGAAGCTTTCATTTGCCAATCTACACTCTCCTTGGTCTCATCATGGAGATTCATATAAACAGAAGAGGAAAAGAAGAACATTATAAAAATATATAAATTTAAAGCTTGATGGTTTGAAAGAGGAAGCTCGAGCTTCTGGGTTGGGGAACAGGTACCTTTACAAATATTCCTGAATACCCCAAACCAGAATTTCATGTGTGTCGTCTGAAACACGATACAGGCCGAGAAGCTTTGTATCAAATAAGCAAGGATGGAGGCTTCAAGGATCCTTTAAGTGGCTCAGAGGATCCAGACAGACTGTCCCTGGTGTGGTGGAGTCTGGCTGTGGCACCAGAGGAGATCCAATCAGCTGAGAGGAGGCTCCTGGAGGAGATCTTCCCAAACCGGACCGAGGAGCAGGCCCGGAGGCGGCAGAGCTTCCTGTGGAAGTTCGCCTCCTCTCCAGCCTTCAGTGAGAAGTCCAGGTATGGATCGTACCGCTTCACCTTCCCAGTGCAGGAGGTGCTGGAACTCACTGACTGATTAGAAAATACAAAAAACAACTGAATAGAAAACCAGTAAATTTTGTTCAAATAAGAAACTAAAACAGAAAAAGACGGTCAAGAAGCAGAGAGGACTCCGAATACAATAACTAGGTGTGTTTGTTTATGTCAGCTCCTCGGGTTACTGATTTATAGATTTCTTCTAACAACACTTCTCTTTTTCTGCCCGTCATGCAGGTCTTCAAGACTTCCCTGTACAAACAGGAAGTGATGTATGCTGTGCTGATCCACAGCCAGGATGATGACGAGAACTTCAAACATTATCCCAGACTGCCCGATGATCCGAACAACATCTGTGCTTACAGAGATGGACGCTTCATCTGGAGACCAGAGGCCATGTGTGAGACACACCGGTAGGAAAAATGATTTCCACCAGTGAGCTTTACCTGCAGCTTCAGTCTCACGTTTCTCTCTCTGAGCTGTGTCAGTGAGGTGTTTTGAAACAGTTTGAAAATCACTGAACTCAATTCTAAATTTTTGCTCTTTTCTCAGGTATGAGTTGAGTAAAGACGAGGAGAACGACATGGCAGTCGTTGTTCCTGTCACGTTCGTGTCCCTGTTCATGTCGCCCTCACCCTCCATGTGAAGAGCGGAGAGGTACCTTCACTGCTCCTCCTGCAGGAACGTTATTTCATATTTAATCATCTTAAAGCTGCAGCTGTTAGTGGCCCTCAGATAACGGCTGGTTTAACTGGTGAAGAGTCCTCAGGTGCTCAGGATCAGTACAAATTCCACACATTTGAACTGGATGTAAAAGGAATCATTAAACACATTTTATTGTAAATAAACATTTTAACTCACTTTTATACTCTAAATTGTAACAAAACACATTTTCTGACCTCTTTGCAGGTTCCTGTGTTAAACTGTCGTTCACCTTTTTCTCTCTGTTCATTTTCTTGTTCAGGTGCTGAAGTTTGATCCTGATGATCTGATAAAGAACCTCTCGTTCTGTGCGCGTGATCAAAGTGTACCCCATCTGCACCTGGCTTTGATAGTTATGAGGACACTCAAAAACTGGTTACTTCTTTGAGCCACTGAAGAGGTTCCCTTTGCTCGAGCAGAGTTTTAGAAGTTCTGAATCATTTTATTGAGATTAGCTGAGAAAAAGATAGAAAAAATATCAGCAAATTTAAAATTAGCACAAATGCTAATTATTAATTAGTTTCACACTTTAAGACCATTTAAACAGGTGAGTTGTAAAAAACAAATCAACCCCTCCACACTTTTTATTCAGGAGAAAATGATCAGCAGCCAGGTGGGAAACGCGTTTTTTCTCATATAAAGTCAGACATGGGACTAGGGCTGGGTTTTTATAATCGATTCATCGATTAAAATCGATTCTGGCTTGGATAAAATCGATTCATTAAAATCCTGAATTGATTTTTTTAATATAAATTAATTTTGCCCGAAATGCCAGAATCTCTGGTGACATCTCACAAAATTTCAAGAACCACCAAACAGCTAAGACAGTAAATGAGAGCAGGTACATTGATTCTGCACAAAGACTTAAACATACAGCGCGACCTGCGGATCAGAATCAGTGAGATGTCGCCTTTCTCACGGTCGGGGCTGAAAGCCGACAGCTCGCTGATTCTGATCTGTCGGCTGGTCCGCGCTGTGTGTTTACGCCCTTTATGAGCCGATTCTAAAGCTGTTAGTTTGATGTGTCTCCAAACAATATTGACCGAACCAGCAGCAAAAGAAGATCCAAACTACGCTTCACATAAACATCGTCATGAATTCACTCTGACTTTTACTGTTTTGCTTCCACCGCGATGCACAGCTCTCTCTCTCTCTCTCTCTCTCTCTCTCCCTCTCTCTCTGTACTTTAAGAACAGTTTCCCTTTCTTCATTATTCGCTTGCTTGTTACGCACAAGTCTACTGTTGTTTACAGGCTGTCAGCCGCTGTTTTTTTCCCTTTTACATTCTTCTGAAAAGAAAACCTCATTTCTGCCGTTCAATACTGAACAAATTTAAACTTTTTAAAATTATTCAAAATGCAAAACGCTTAACCGTGTCTCTAATAAAACCTCTGTAACTTCAGAGGTAATGTTCATATGCTGGTTAATGGTTTTCTTTCGTTTTTGATGTACTGCAGAATATTTTTATAAATCCCAGAACAGGAAAATCACCTTCATGCTTTTCTGTGTTTTATCTTCAGCTACTTTGACACAAA
>NW_005190263.1:0-4587 GCF_000239375.1 Pundamilia nyererei
TATATATAAAATGTACAATATACAAGCCGTAAGTAATATGTAATAAATAGTGTTATGAATGTAACTGATATTCACCATTTTAGAATAGTTTTTATTATACACAAATATAACACTTGCAGTAGAAATACTTATGGTTCTTTATTATACACAAATATATTGGATGCAGTAGCAAAACTCGTAATGGCAATACTTGTAATGGAAATACATGTACTATACTGTACTTGTAGTAGGTTTTTTTATGTATCATACACACAGATAAGCTGTTAGTTTGTCAATCCATTCACAGAAAAATTATCACGGTATGTTTGGTGTTACATTCTGAACAAGCTTTGTTCACACACGCGTGACCGCATAGTATCATGTACACTCTGCGCTGGTTACAGTCAACGCAGGTAACATCTGAAAAGCTGCTGGTGTGCACCAGTCGATAAAATGCCCATTCTACCTTACACATAAAACACATTCGTTTCCCAGTTACCCTCACGTTCTCCTTGATGCATGCCTCACAGGAAACATGTCCGCAGCTTAACATGTACATCTGTCTAAGTTCACAACAACACACACAAGTCAGCAGATCGGTCCCATGTGACCCCACAGTGGCTAGTGCAGAGGAAGTTGAAGGCTCTGGCTGAGGCTCCGGTTGAGGTTCATTGAAAGACACAGTTATTGCTGCGGCTAAAGACTCTTCTTCAGAGTCTGCAACAGGCTCGGACATCGCTTCAATTTCTTCTTCCGCTTGGGTTTGCTCTTCCACTTGGGGTTGCTCTTGGGCTCTGGGTTGATCTTCTGCTCTATATTGTGCCTCTGCTCCAAGTTGTGCTTGCGCTCCGAGTTGTGCTTCTGCTCCAGGTTGCGTTTGTGCTCCAAGCTGCGCTTTCTCTCGGTCGGGAAAGTTTTGGTGTAAAGAAAGGTTTGCCGTTTTGATGGATTCTGTGTAATGTACGTGAAATGGCATGGATTTTGAGATGCAAAAGAAATAAATTTCATGGCAAAGTAATACTTTGGATTTCGTTTTTTATTATTCTCACCACATTCATCTACATTTTACATCTTTTACAAAGTTAAAAATGATACACATACAAAAGTTGACCATGATTTCCTACAAATGCCTGTGTGGCGTTTCATCATTGTGTAAGATGAACCACGGCACAACATTTCATATAACCATGATAAACTGAAACAATAAAAATGTCATCTGGTCTGAAAATACCAGCCTGAGTTTGTAAAACACACTGCCTGTTTAAAAACTTTCTCATTTGGGACTCTCGGTCGGGAAAACTCTCTCGGTCGGGACTCTCGGTCGGGAAAAATCTCTCGGTCGGGACTCTCGGTCGGGACTCTTGGTCGGGAAAACTTTCTCGGTCGGGAAAACTTTCTCGGTCGGGACTCTTGGTCGGGAAAACTTTATCGTTCGGGACTCGGTCGGGAAAACTCTCTCGCTCAGGAAAACTCCCTCAGTCGGGAAAGTTTTGGTGTAAAGAAAGGTTTGCCGTTTTGATGGATTCTGTGTAATGCACGTGAAATGGCATGGATTTTGTGTGATGCAAAAGAAATAAATGTCATGGCAAAGTTATACTTTGGATTTCGTTTTTTATTATTCTCAACACATTCATCTACATTTTACATCTTTTACAATGCTAAAAACGATACACATACACAAGTTGAAAATGATTTCCTACAAATGCCTATGTGGCGTTTGTAGGCCTGTGTGGCGTTTCATCATTGTGTAAGATGAACCACGGCACAACATTTCACATACCCATGATAAAATGAAACAATGAAAATGACAGCTGGTCTGAAAATACCAGCCTGAGTTTGTAAAAAAACACTGCTTGTTTGAAAACTTTCTCATTTGGTACTCTCGGTCGGGAAAACTCTCGCAGTCGGGAAAACTCTCTCGGTCGGAACTGTCAGCATTACACTTTGTGATATTTCACTGCCCTGCATATATAAAGATTGCTTACAATTTCACCTTCCTTAATTTGTTGTTGTTATTTTTTTTTTTATTCAGCGCATGAGACTCAATTTCAGACCCTCTGCATGAGATCTGCACCTGTGTTCATGAGCTTGTGTTCATGAGCCTTTGTTAATGCTTATCACACATCTGTCCTCCACAAGCCAGGGAGTTTCACGTAATACAAGCACTATCGTCTCTCCACTGGGTCGCATTTTCATCAGGGTTGGCTCCCGCGCCCCCGTACACCCACGTTTCCCTCGCCGGATGCCACTCCCGTTTCAATTTTTCTCCTAGTTTCAGGCAGGCTCTATCACGTTCGTCCATGGGAGGCCGCTGTTAACCCTTGTGCTCCCCTTTGGGGCAGCTCCGGACCCCGGGGGTCCCAGAGTACCCCTGGGTCGCATTTCACAAGCCGCGCATCAGGGCTGGCTCCTGCGCCCGGTACACCCACGTTTCCCTCCCTGAATGCCACTCCCGTTTCAATTTTTCTCCTAGTTTCAGGCAGGCTCTATCATGTTCGTCCATGGGAGGCCGCTGTTAACCCTTGTGCTCCCCTTCGGAGCAGCCCCAGACCCGGGGGTCCCAAAGTACCCCACCCTCAGTAGAGACAGGTGAATGAAAATGAAAAAAACAGAACGATCATTTGGGGTCGAAGAGTGCCCCAGAGCGATTCTAATGGGTTCGTCAGGGGATCGGGAAAGAAAACGTAGCACTTGGGGGCCACGCACAGAAGCTGCTGCAGCAGCGTGGGGGTCATTGATACCCCAGTACATAAAAATAAAGCATAATCACAATAATGATAATAATGATACTAATAATATTAATAAGAAGAAGAAGAAGAAGAAGAAAAAGAAAAAGAAGAAGAAAACACACAGACGCTTCTGAGTTTTAGTTTATTTTATTTGAAATTACACTCACGATACAACTGAGGCAATCTGGAAGGCCATACCTTTTAGGGACATGCGCAATAGGGAGGGTGCGTTTTTAAAATGCCCCCCCGGGGCTGTATTTTTGATTACAATATCAACAAACTGTCCGTGTTTCAGGTGCTCGGTGCTGTACAGCGCCTTCGGTGGCTGTGAATACATGATCAGGAGACGTTGAATGGAAGGAATGAAACGCGGTGTGAGGAGTCTTTTCCTGATGCTGTAATAATGTTCAGCGTAAAAGTCATCCTCCAAGTGTCACAGCGGGATGGAACGCACACAAGAATCTTTATTACAGCACACCAGGTGATCTATTTACAGAGGTGAGGGGGAAGCCGGGCTCCGGGGGTCCACACACAAAGGGAAAAGACGCTGAAAGTCCACACGTACTCCGTCCACTCCTCACGCTCCTCTCCACACTCCACAGAAAACACGATGACGTATTCCACTCCTCGCACACTCAATCACTCAGGAAACACAGGGGTTGGTCCAGGGAATGCGGGTCGGCAACGGTCCAGCGACAAGAAACACAGAGCTGCCGTCTTATAAAGGAGCTGGAACACTCTCGTAACGAGCCACAGGTGCGTGATGGCGACCAGGTGCGTGGACCAAGGGCAGAAGCCCACAGGTGAGCTCCGCCCTGGCAGAGGGAGGAGGGAAAGAGAGGAAGCTCTCTCCCTTCCTCTCTTTCCCTCCTCATTTTGTTCCTTTCCAGGAACAAAATGAAAAACATATGTAGCCATACTGAGCCAACCGGGTAGGCACAGAGACCCTGACACCAAGACTCGCAGACACTCGTGTTGTCTCTGGCTGGGGTGATTTGTCTTGCACCCGTTGCATGCTTTGGTGCGGTACTCATTGATCACTAGGTCGAGTAGGTGATACACCTACGCAGTTTTCACGGTATCGACGAGTAAAGAAGACACCCAACCGTCAAGCTCAGCATCTTTAACTGAGAATATCCAAGGGCTCCACCGAGCCCCATGAGAACATAAGATGTAAAGTACACTCCTGTGCCAAATAATCCCAGGGAAGCGAGGCAGAAGAATTTACACCGCTCCTTCAATTCGATCCTCTCCTCTTCTTCCCTTTTTCTTTGTTCTTCCTCCTTTCTCCTCTTCAGCCTTTCTCCTTCGAGTTTCTTCTGGGCCGCCTTATACATCTCGTTGGTGTAGTGGTTTCTTCCATTGAAATCCACCATTTCATCTATTTCATCCAAAAGACATCCCCAGAGTGTCGATCACAGCGATATTTCTTCCGTCTTCACCCTCTGCCTCTTTTCTGAGACAGCCGTCGGTGACAGACGGGCGAAACGTCTTCTTTGAAAGCATTCCAATCCCCCAGGATGGTGTTTCCGGATGCACTCTTTCCCGATCCTGTTTTACCGACCAGAAGGAGTCTCAGTTCTTCATGGGTCGCAGAGCCTGCGGGGTTGGGGAAATGATAGTAACATTTGAATCATTCTAGGAAAAAAAAACATAAAACACTACATTACACTAGGCTATTCTTTTGATATCTTTGTATTGATGTTACTCCAATACAAAGATACTCATTACTCCAAGATGGCACGGCCACGTCCAGACGCCTTCCTGACCACTCCGCTCCGACTATCTACTTTTCTTGTTTTTTACCTATTTTTTGCTCTGGTTTTCATCCCAAAATCCTCTAGTCTTATAGTTTACGACAGCGGATCACTTATAAACA
>NW_005190264.1:0-2130 GCF_000239375.1 Pundamilia nyererei
TTTTTAAAAGTATATAATTTGGCAAAGTAGAATGCCAAAATAAAGCATCAAGTGAATTGAAATTCATCAAACATAAGCAGTGTCCACAACTGAATAAACCAGGGTGTCAAAATTTTACAGAATCTTTTCCATTTACATGCAATCAAATAATGCCCTAATGCAGCCTAAATGTGGTTGTATAATGTACTGTTCTTTGTTTTAAAATGGTGTATATGCAGCAGAAGAATGTATGACATGTCATAATAATCATGTATCCAAAAATGTTTTATTTTAAACATGATTATCCAGCCTATGTTAAACTTTTATCGTTTTGATTCATTGAGTTATTGTCACGGAAAAGAGGGACCCAGGCGCGGTTCTTCTTCACAGAAACACAGTGCGTTTATTCACAGTGAAACAGGCAAGTCCAACAATTCACTCAAAAGTGCAATTTTCCAATCGTGCTCGTCCCTTGCTCCCCGTGTGTTCCGTCTTGTAACTCCCTTAGTGTGTGTGCTCCCCAACTCGCTTCTCCGCTCGCCCCTCCTGGAGGAAGAAGGAAAATCCACCATTAGCCACACGCTAGCCGAATAACAAGCTCACACTGCTCACACGGACTATACCAGTTCGGAGTAATAATCCCACGTCGACTATCGCCGCAAGTCCAGATTAAATACCCCTTTCTAGCCAGGAGGAATGATTACCAACGGCTGGTCAGGTAATCAGCTGCAGGTGGTTATAAAAAATGCGAAGTGCCTTTGTTTTCATACGCACATGAAAAGGCGTAGGTGACGGAGAATGATAAGGGCGAAAGCGGATGGTTGAATGAAACGGATGAACCAGAATTGGTTTGTAAAAATGCTGCAACTTCAGTGGTGTGGAACTGGTTTAGCTTTCGTCCATTAGATACACAACAAAGCACTATTTTTGGTAGTGCATGCTAACGGACCGTCGTTATTACCATGTTTTTTTGGAAAATACAGCACACTTAAAATCAATCCTTTGAGTTTTCTGAAAATAATCCAGTGTGCCTTATGTTTGAATTCTGGTTGTGTTTACTGACCTCGAAATGATTTTATGCTCGAAAATCTGTCAAATGTTTTAGTACGACTTTGCTAAGCTACGAACTTGATGGATTGTCGGAGCATTACAGCTATCGTAGGCAGGAGCCTCGCGGAGTGATATGTACGGTGCTTCAACATAATTTTACCGTATTGTGTGTGTATAACCTCTTTTTAAGTTTTGTGGATATTATACATGGTTATGCTGAGGATATGTCGGCCAATTTCCACTGGAAATGCCTTTTGGTTAAACTGTCAGCAAGGAATCTGCATTTGCACTGTTAACTTTTTATATAACTTTAATGCACAAAAAAAACAGCTGCTTGTTTAAGTGAAAATACATTGATGTGTTTTTTGCACTAATAAAGTTGTGGAGTTGTAAAGTATTTTGTCTAGTGTCAGTTAGTCAGTTAGATCGTTATCACAAATTTTCAAATCTATATCGTGATAAATATTTTTGGTCATATCGCCCTGCTCTAATACATATATACTAATAATCATAACAGTAGTGGTACTACATATGCTGATAATTTGCTTTGGTTTATAGTAGCACTGGAAAATATTGGATTCAGCAATTGAAATGTTTTTTTTTTGTCTTTCTTTTTGTCATTGAAGATATTCTTCATCAGAATCCAGTGGATCTCATAGATAACAAAATGACACTTGTCTATAATAATAGCGAAACAGAAATGCAACAATTTCAATTCCAACATGAAACTTTAATATGTTTAAAATTTATACTGTACAATTTATACATAGTTTAGATCATACTTTTTTTTTTCAAGCTGACTTCTATAGTGTACTGTCACGGCCCAGCGGCACGAAGGAACAGGGATGGACACAGGCGCAGAAACCAACCCGGAAGCGAGGTGACTGAAAACAAATTATTTATTCCGCCCACATGAAAACAAAGGTAAAACGTAAAGCGACGCCACCACACTAGTGGCGCGTAGGGTTCGTCAGGGATAATGAGGGCGACCTAGACACCTCTAGGAGACAGCTGACAGCGGGGACAGCGGGGAGGTAGAAACAGGACTAGGCACGGGCCGGGGGCACTGGAACAAGAGGAGATCACGATCAGAGGGATCCA
>NW_005190264.1:2365-4584 GCF_000239375.1 Pundamilia nyererei
TTAAGACAAGGTTTAGGATGCTCCACAGAACTAACATGGGAATAGCAGATACTCAGGCGATGAGGGGTTGAGAGCGCAGGTCTGATATACCGCTGGCACGATTGCTCACAGGTGGTCAGCCCGGGAGGGGCAACCGGACTCCGCCTAAAGGAGGAGGAGCCGCTGTCTGAGACCTGCAGGTGCCCAACCAGACCGTGACAGTGTACAACACTGGTCAGAATAGCAGCAGCAGAACATACATACACATTGTCATAGACTGTGGTCAGAGACAGTATTGAAAAACTGCAACAGGTAAATTACAGAATCTTCAGCAAGCCAGGGTGCTGGAAAGGAGAGTTTGTCCGTTAGTCAAATCTCAGATACAGGAGGAACAATGCAGTTTTCATGCCAGTCACAGAACACTGGGTCAGCTCTTTACTGTCTCGACGATAGGTGAGTGTGCATGAAAGTTAGCCCAACCAGTCTACGGGGATGTCCAAATTCATAGACTGCATCCTCCTGAAGCCACATTTGTAGGCCGATTACAACACAACGACGCGACGAAGGCTGCCCAAAATTCTCCTCCAAATGTGATTGACAAATGCGTCCTCCTTTTCCCCAGATTTGAAGGATGGGTCGGGTGTATCCTTTGTGGCCCACCATATCCCAGAATTCATAGCAGCCCAGCCAATTCCAGTTTCCAACAATGGCGGCAGCTACTTAGTTTTAATATTACTCTTATTATTCTTTCTGGGTCACAAAATAAACTTTTAAGATATTTTCAGGCGAGAATGTAGCTGTGTAAACTTCAAATATCTGCTTGATTTATCCAGACATCACATATTTGCAAAAGTGCTCTGATTTTTTCTGAGACGTCTGTTACCCACCACCTCGATAGCTAGCCGGCTCACTAGAGCCGGTGAAAACAGCGAACTCCCAGCACATCGTTTTCAATCCTCCACGGTCATTCGCTACTCAGGTTAAAGATGATAAATATAGTTCAGTGAGATAACTTAGAAATGTTACTGTTTGGCTATTTTCAGTGTTTTATTTGGTTGTGAGTAAATCAGTTTGGCTGAGATTGAAGTTATAGTTTTCACACAGCTGAATAAACTTCACACGGAAAACTGATTAAACAGAAGAGTGACATGATCGAGAATTTACGCCAGTGTCCTGTTATATTTTAGATAGCAAGGAGCAGACAGCTGAGTTTATTAAACTCCACTGAGACATCCGGTGACGCGAATCTGAAGGTTAGACCCTCCAATTATACAGTTGCTCACTTCCGGCCTACCCAGCCTTCCGAGGACCCAGCCCACGTAGCGCGCACAGGCCCGGTCCTCAGGAGGATGCAGCCTATGAACTTGGACACCCCTTACATGTGTTTTGTGGACTTGGAGAAGTTATTTGACTGTGTTCCTCATAGTATTCTGTAGGAGGTGCTTCAGGAGTCTGGGTTTTCTGGCCCGTTGCTATGAGACATTTGGTCCTTATAAAACTATTGCAAGATTTTGGACAGCATTGTTGACAATAAGTTGAACTCATTCCCACTGGGTGCTGGACTCTCCCAGTACTAGACTTTGTCAGTGAGTCTGTGTATAATTTTTAATGACAGAATTTTGAAGAGTATACAAATGGCAGAAGACTTCGTCTTGGTTGGCCTCAGAATCTTTTCTCTGATTTTCGCAGATAATGAGGTTCTGTTGGCCTCATCATGTAGTCGCCTCCAGTTTGCGCTGGAGTGGTTAGCAGCCAAGTGTGAAGCGGAGGAAATGATAACCCAGACATCTAAAGAGTTTAAGTATCTCTGGGTGTTGTTCATGACTGAGGGGAGATGGGAGCGGGAGATTGGTAGATTGAAATAGATTAGTGCTGTGACTGCAGCTTTGTAGTGAAAAGAGAGCTGAGTGTAAAAGTGAAGCTCGAGATTTGCTGGTCTATCTACATCCCCACTACACCTATGGTGATGAGTTCTGGGTAGTGACCAAAAGAACGGGATAACAGAAATATGAATTTGCGGTGAAGGGTGGCTGGCCTTTCCCTTAGAAATAGGGTAAGGACTTAACCCTTTAAAACCGGTCAGAGCGGGCATGCTCCGTTTTGCGCAACTACTTCTAAATCCTTGTAGAACTGCAACCACGTGAGCTAGCGCAATAATTTTTTTTGCATATGAAACCGGAGGAGTTGTACTTACATCTTGTGCCATCAGCTTGTCCTAGGTCACGGTTTCCTTCCACATA
>NW_005190265.1:0-1295 GCF_000239375.1 Pundamilia nyererei
CATCTTGATCATTTTCTTGGCAATCTCAATGTCTCCCTGGTGGTTTTGTCCAATTTCAGCAATAATGAAACATGGATGGGAGCCCCCGATCATTCTGCCAGGACACAGTTCAAACTGCAGAGACATAGTGGCGACAGAAAGTTAACAGGCTAAAATTCTGAGTGGAGTCAAATTCACAGTTGAATCTCAAATGACGAACGCTTCCAGGTTGAAAGAAAGAGGAAGATGCTGTTGGACACATTGCTATTTATAATCCTGGGAAGGCCCGCCTCTGCAACACCTAAATTTGCATGTTATTCAGGTTTGACTTATACACCTACTGTTTGTTTTTTGTTTTATTTTTTTCTATCCATGAGAACTAGCAGTGGTCCGTTTCTTCTGCCCAGATAGATCGTTGAGGATGACTGGATGATCCTGTATCTAAATAGGTCATTTAACAATTTCTGCCAAATTTCAATCAGGCACCATGTTTCCTCCATAAATGGTGCTGGTCTTGATAGTGTGGAGTGGTCCTTGTTTGTCATCATTTCTACAGTTGAGCCTTTGTGGTTCTGTATATGTTGCTGCAGTTTGGGATAATCTGTGTAATCGCTTGCTGTGTGGTGTATGAATGGCAGAACAGATAGAAACAGAGGCTACAAGCCTGATTGCACGACTGAAGCATTTTGACGCAGTTTGTTACCAGTTTGTTAGCTAAGCTCTGGCTGGTGGGTTGAGATTGACATGCACTAAGCTCTATCATTACTCCGGGTTTCTGGTTTGCTTTGTGTTGTGTTAGAATGCCATCTGTGCAGATGTGTACAAAAAACTAAAGTTGTATTAGCAGTATGCTACAGGGATTTATGTCCTGCATGCATTTTCCATTCTACTATTTCACTCTTGTGCTTTGTGCAATAAAAACAAAAAACATGCATAAGGCATGCATTTTGCTGAAGCAAAAAAGAAGTTTATTTGGCAAAGAATATATTGACAATGAAGTCATTAAGTGCCAAGTGTTTAAGTTCCAAACAGATAATTCGTTTCAGAAGCTTTCTAGGAAGAGGTGTTGCCTTTTTTAAATCATTCAACAAACCAATAAGCCACGTGTACACAAAGAACGTAAAATCTAACTGACATGACAAGACAAACAAATAAATGGAAAATAAAAAGTTGTGACACCACACCTACAATTGTCATGCTTGTCATCCCATATGGAAAAGATATATATAAATCTTATAAAGTTTGTATCTGTCTTGTGTGAAATTTGTATGAAAAGCATATAAGAGTGAAAACAGATATAAGATCCCTTGAAAAAT
>NW_005190265.1:3053-4583 GCF_000239375.1 Pundamilia nyererei
AAAAAAGTCCAGCGAAGTGATGTAAAAGGGAAACCCAGCGGAGTCCTCGCCTTCCTCCCCGCATTCCGCGTCCTGGTACGCTGAAGAAAGGGAGGGAGCGGCAGTCACTATTCTTTTCGGCAGTTTTCATTCAAAAAAAGGGGATAAGTCGAAGACTTACCCCGGGTGGGCAGAGCTCTCAACTCCGCCCGCCGCTTCTTTAAAACTGCAAATTGGCACCAACTGTCTCGCCGCCTCTGCTCTCCCGCAGTGCACAAGCTGGGCTCTCGTTGCTACTGCCGTCCACCTGTTCGCTCCGCGTCCCTAGTTGCTGGTGCTGTCCGTCCTCCCTGGAACGCCAAGCTCCAACCCGTCTTATGTGTCACTCTTTTCGTGTCGCTCTCAAACCTCATGTCAGGCCTCATGTCCCACGCCATGTGTCACGCCTCTGTGACTTCACTCTGAAGCCTCACGTCAGGCTTCTCAGGCCTCATCTCTTAAGCCTCCGTGTCACTCCAGGCTCTCGTGGGTTCCCGTGACACTTATGGGTGCCTTCATGCTTCGGTCCTCTCTTGCCTCTCGGTCGAACTGCTTCCTGTGGTCTGCCAGGCCCTCTTATTGGCCTCTCTGGGATCTCTCGCAGGTGTGATCAGTTTATTATCAGGTAGGGGCGGAGTCTTTCCAGGACAAGTCACCAAATAAATACCATTAAAACATGCAGTAAAACTCGTAAAAATAACCCAATGTACAATATTAAAACATTAAAAAGGTAAAACACAACAAAAGCATGCACAACAAAAAACCTAGGTAACTTGTCTCTCTCCACCCCGTGACATTCTCAGCTCAATACCAAACGCGTAATATTTTCTCTGAATGAGGGACCATTCCATTTTTTAAGGAGCCGTTGGCAACTCTACTAACTAACCGTATGAATAAAATAAAGTTCACTATCAGTAACATCATAGCACCCACCCAGCTGTATAAAAACTCCGTCAAGCTGGCTAGAACGCAGTACGAGTTATTGTAACTGACGGTAAAAAGTCAGCACAACGAAAATAAACTCCACCTAAACTTGGTTTATATCTGACCCAGATAGACTGCAGGTCATAACTTCTTACCTGAAGTTCAGTTCACCTGACGCTCGGACCGGCGGCTGCCTCGGGTCTCTCCTCCTGCCTCCCCTCACCTCATCCACCTGCTGGCCTCTGTGGAAGCCCCGCCATAGCCACCACCAAACAACTGAGTTCTTTTTACACATCGACCTGCATCTGGCCAATCCACCACCTCTCATTGTTCATGCCATTACAAAAAAAATAAATAAATAAGTCACCGGGCAAATGCCCGGTATGCCCGATGGCCAGTCCAGCTATGTTAACCTGCAACCAAATCTGCAGCTCCATACAGCAATGTTACGACTTTATTATTATTATTATATCTTATAACTCATAACTCTTATGTTAGCTGCCCTCAGTAGCCTACTGTCTGATATATTCCACGGCTGCAATAATTCTTTTAGTGTTATTTTTTCCTTGGTATTCTAATTTCACCGAA
>NW_005190266.1:0-1227 GCF_000239375.1 Pundamilia nyererei
CTCTCCTCGTGTTGAGGAGTTGAGGTAATGGGCATTTAACAAAATCTGATCCTTCCTGTGGAGCGTCATTGTAAGGTGACATTTTGCAAACAGCATCATAAATTGTTTCTCCTGATTTGTATTTTCCAACTGTGTGTCATTCCTCGTATATACACTGAATATAAAACCAGTCCCCCAAAGGATACACCAGTGCATCCTCAATTATAGCTCCTGCAGCAAGACTCCACTGTCCTATATCTTCCAGATGCACTCTGTATGCCATGTTGAAGAGTCCATCCATCTATCCATTATCCAGGGGAACAACAAGGACTTTTGAGGCCACTCTAGAAACATAATCTCTCTGGCATGTGCTGGGTCTACTCTGAGCACCTCTCAAATGACTTAACTCTTCTACCCACCAGCAGCCAGCAATGCTTCAGAGAACGCTCATTTCCACCTCTTGTATCTGCAATCTCATTCTTTCAGTCACTACTCAAAGCTCATGACCATAGGTGGGGTAGGCTTTGCTTTTATGCTCAGCTCTCTCTTTACCAAAGCTGATCCATGCATCATCCAAAGCCTCTGACATTGTCCATACATTGCACCCAACCCCTACAGTGCCTCCTGGAGGTGGTGGGCCTACAAGAGTGTGGGTTCATGTGTCCACTTTGGTCTGCACAAGGCCAGGCCTGCTGGACTAAGGCCTAGCCACCAGGCTCCTCTGAGCTCCTCCCCAGGTTTGGTTCCAGAGTCTCAGATTCTTAAAATTGAGACATTCTTCAACATGGCATACTGAGACTTATTACAAATCAGATAAAAAAAGAAAAGCCACATTTTTGAGTAGAGCATGCCCAGTCTTCCTGGAGATGTGAGGCACACCTATGTTTTCAGTAGTGTGTGACGTTCACGCCGTTATCGCCCCGCCACGACTTGAGCACCCAGCCCTCCGCAGTTCTGGATGAAGCTCCAGAAGCTGCTGCTTCCTTCCCGGGCCCGGCTCCCTCCACAGCTGGCAATTTTGTGTTTGTTTTGTTTGTTTTTATCAAAACTTATAAGCCAAATCATTAAACTTCTTTTAAGTTTTATTCTTTTCTTTAAAAAAATGTATTAAAAAACTGTGTTCCATTTACACAAATAGTCTGACTGCTGGCTTAAAGGATATGCAGGGATTTAATAGTCTTTAATGCTTCTAAGGTTAAATATTCACTTGCCTCTCCAAGTCCCCCATCCTTACTCTTTCTTCAAAAG
>NW_005190266.1:3582-4579 GCF_000239375.1 Pundamilia nyererei
AAAGGATATGCAGGGATTTAATAGTCTTTAATGCTTCTAAGGTTAAATATTCACTTGCCTCTCCAAGTCCCCCATCCTTACTCTTTCTTCAAAAGGTTGATTTGCCTAGCTATCCAGTAATTACAGGCGGACAGTTCTATCTATATGAGGATATTAATTACACACTGGCCTGCATCCATACACACATATAACAGTGCAGAGACTTAATTACATACAGTTAACAGAGTGGGATAATTGACATCTCAACATAACTATAAGGACATTATTTGAGGTGGGGTCTTTAGCTGATTTAGAAATAAAAATAAAACCCAAACTTCCTGCATAGTGGAAGTAACAAAAGATATGTACATTTATCCTTTGTGTGAGGGGGCATCATAGTGTTTTAAAATAGTATTAGATAATCAAAAATTATGATAAGGCTATAGATGTGGTTGTTTGTCACTGTATAATATCATATCCATTTCTGTTTTGTGCCAAATATAGTTTAAGATTAAACATGTGATTTTTTGTTGTTGCTGTTTTGGTTTGGTGCCACTAAACAGACACAGTTCAAAGAGCTCCACAAAGAAAAGTAAAACCTGTCTCTGTCATGGAATTGTGATGTTTTGTCTTAATATGATGCAAATTAGAAGAGGGTTTGAATTTTTATTTTCAGTTTTTCAGTCTTATTTATGAACCCATCTATCAGGATTATTAGAAAAATCACAAAATCACATTTAAAAGTTTGCAGTAAGTGTTTTATATTCATATAAAACGTCACAGCTTCGGTCTCTCTTTAAATATACATTTAAAAGAATCTGAAAAAAGATTTCGGTTTAACGACATCAGAAGGATTCATATCGCTAATGCTAATATAGCGATATGATACAGTGTATGATACACACGCTTTAGAGGCGCGACCTCCCAATCTTTGTAATGAGGAGCAGCAAAGGGCCTTTCAAAACAAACATGGTGCTACAAGATCTCAAGATTTGATGCTCTACTGTATATCCAGTGG
>NW_005190267.1:0-1788 GCF_000239375.1 Pundamilia nyererei
TACAGGGAATTTTTTAGTGATTGGAAAGTTAGGTACTTTCCTGTAAGACCAGAAAGTTAATATTATGAATCCCAACCCATTTATCATCTCAAGAAAAGGTAGGTAGTATTTTAGCCAAAGTGTGGCCTTCCATTTAAGCATCTGTTTGGGGTTAAATTGGGGTTAAAATTTTATAATAGTTTTACATGCCAACATGTAAAACTGAGGACATTAACACTGTACCAGGATGTTAGCATTGTCCTTATGAACATATTAGCATGTTATTATATGTTTGTGATAGCATTCTGCTTTAAGTACAACCAAACAGATATATTTGTACTATTATAGACCATTAGTCTTATCAAAATATATTTCTCAGCTAAACAATGATATTGGGTGATTGTTCTTTCTGCCCCCCCAAAAATCCCATGTTTGCATCCTTTAAACAACATTAGCCATTCATTAAACTACATTTGCCACATGATGGTATGCGGCACAAGCGCTTGACTTGACCAGGAGACTGAAGTTTGAGTCTTATCTAAAATCATTTGACGTTTCAAGATTTTGAGGTGGAATCATTGCATGAAAAATGGATGTAGCTACCGTGATGTCCACTATAGGTTTCTGAAATCCTGTTTTCAAGCCTTGAGATGAGCATTGCTGCTGTTCCTTTCTATGTTGCAGAAATACAGATCTGACACGGAGGATAATTCTGACTCAAAAACAGCAAGCTCATTGGCTAACGACTTCAGATTGACAAGTTCTTATCCAATAAGTATGTGGGTTTGTGTCAGGGATAATCCTCCACTTTTGAAACATAGTATAACCAAGATTTATAAAATAGGATTATTTAAAAAACTGAAAAGGAATAGTTTTCCCATAGATATCTATACAACCAGAAGTCTTGTTGTAACCACAACTATCGCCATCTGGTGGCCTTTAGATAGAAGGCAGGTTTAACGCTCTTCCACATTAGCTTAATTTTTCCAGCTCGGAAGCTAAGGCCATGTTTTATACTGTCTGTGGTTAAAACAGGCTAAGATTATGTTAAACATGTTAGAGAGCTTGGTTTTCAGGGTTACAGGCTACAGGTGACTTAATTTTAAAAAGTAATTAGTTGCAATAAGTGTTTGGAGAAATTACTTATGGGGTCAATTCCCTGGGAAAGGACTGTCTTCTCTTTTCTCTATTTATGTCTCATGCATTGTTGACCTTATTTGGCATTTTCCAGGAAAAGAAATACAGTGGCACTGAATATAATCTTGTTTTGGGGATAGGCAGATGTTTTGCATTAGGCCTCCTAGCTGGAATGTTGGGATAAAAACTTAATGTTGAAGTTTACGACGCTTGGGAAACAGTCTATAATTTGGGAAAAATTTGGAAATAATTACCTTGTTCGTCTTCCATACCAAGGTGAAGTAGGAGTACGACAATAAATGTAACAAATGAGAGATCTTAAAACCTTAAGTTCGAGTTAAGAAGCGTGGGAAACTGATAGTGCAGCTCAGGTAATCTCAGTTTAGATGCCAGTCATTTTCCCTCCAATCAAAAGCTACTCCCAACAATAAAGTCTAACCAGTGCTCTCCTGTCCTCTCTCCGTTCTGCTGCACTGATGCTGTGAAACCCTCACCTGCAGCACAGGCCCAGAGCATTTCTGAGGTTTACTTCTGACATCCACGGGACATTCCCTGGCAGTTAGAAGCTGGCTCATCTGCGAGGAAATTACACCCAGTGGTTTGTTGTGTTAATAGATCTTGTTGCCCAGTTTCTCAGGGCACAAACTGTGTGGTCCTTCATTTCAGCTCCTC
>NW_005190267.1:2586-4579 GCF_000239375.1 Pundamilia nyererei
AAACATGCATTTGGATATCAGCATGTAGGCATTTCTTGTCTGTAGTCTGTTTTTAGCTGGAGTATTAATGACTAATTGTATTTGAGCAGACACCAGACGGAGTCCCAGTGGAGGGCAAAAGAAGGAACTAATATAAAACCATTGACTGGCATGCAAAACATAGATATATGTGCTGTCCCAGAAGTATACATAGACTGCAAGAGTCATGTGGAAAAGGAAGTTTTCACCTTTAGTAGCAATAATTTAAACCTATATATTTCTATATGACATTATCAGTCACTCACATCATCCTGGAGGAATTTTGTCATACTCTACTTTGGATTGTTGCATCAGTTCATTTAAGTTTGCATCCATTCATTTATCCACAGCTCTCTTAAAAGCCCACCATTTGACTGGGTCATTATCACACTTTTATCTTTACTTTTTCAGTTATGCTGTTGTAGTTTTGCTGCTGTGCTTGAGGATCATTGTTCTGCTGCAGGACACAGTTTTGACTAAGCTAGATGGCCTCACATTTGACTCTAGAACACTTTGGGCTTTCTTTTCCAACCACAGAAACCTGGGCACCTTGCATTAATTGATTTGACCATGAAATCCTCTGTATACCAAACCATTACCCCTCCACCAACGTGCTGACAGTTGGTATGAGGTGTTTGTGCTGTTTTGTGCTTTATAGTCATGCTCACCATTGTTGATGATCAGTTAATCAAGTACATTTGATTAGCACTCAGGATGTACTTAGTTGCTTACTATGAAACTTTTTCCACAAGCCTGTACAGGTACTGTGCTGCTGTACTGTGCACCCTATACTGTAACCCACTGTCTGCTGCAGCTTGACATGGTGCAGTTTTGACAGTTTGCTTATAGACTCATTTGGTTTTTACAGATTAGTTGGCTGTTCAGTATTTTTTAGTTCCAAGTCCAGAACTGGTTTCACTCAAAATGGCAGCGCAATGCAGACACACCAGTGCATAACAAAACAATGACATTGCCCTCTAGGGCACAGTCGCTGTGGGGATTCAACATTATAAATCTAGTTGAAATCATCAAACTGTTGATGGGTTCCCAAAGTCATCGGCAACACACATTTTTCAGAGCTAGTCAATTTTTTTTATCAGTGCAAGATGAAACAAAACTTTTAAGATCATATGAAAAAGGAATAAACCTCAGGCTGACTTTATGTAACATATGATGCAGTGGCAAAAGTCCCGCTGGGTTCCAGACGGTGGCTGTTGGCGCAACATAAAGGTGGCTCTGTAAGTCTGCCTTGTTTTTAAGTGACTGCACTATGGCATTGATGGCATGTTTAACCCCACGGGACTCTGAAATAAACCTCTCTTTTCATGATGACATGTCAGCCGTAACCGAAAGGTCTTTTTTTAGTAAATGACTTTCCTCAACGATGGCCAGCCTAAATGCTGTTATGTAATTTCACATATTTTACAGCCAAGTCAGTGTGGTGCAATTTTTGGTCCTTAAAGCCTATGAAGTTCATTATTGGTATTTGGGGCCTCGTCAGCTCTATGAAGGGATGATTCTCCGTGTTTAAATACTCTGTTGACGTGGCCCACCCCGGTAAATACGATACCTAAAAGTGGAAACAGTGCTGCATAAAAATCCAAAGATTCCAGTATCCGCGCCAGCAGCTTTGACAAACCTGTCTAAAAGGTGTTTTTATTTGGCCCAGTGGTGTCACCATTAAATGTGAGTTCGTGATTGTCTGACAGTTGGGGAGCAGTTGCACGGAAGTACCAGAAGGACCAATTAGACTTTTATGAGAGGAACTGAATTTCCCGTCGCCACATTATTAACGTAGGCATTTCATTGGAGCAGACCCTCAGAGGACAAAAAGCTGCTCAGTAAGGGGCAGAGACACAAACACAAAGTAGGAGAGAGAGGGACAGTGTAGTCATACACAGTGTGTGTCCTGCACACAGGAAGAGCCCTCTTATGAGTTAATGCTCCCTGTAAATAATCTGAATAAGCAGCCTGT
>NW_005190268.1:0-1255 GCF_000239375.1 Pundamilia nyererei
TAAGATGCAAACAGAGCAGTCAGTGGTTTTAGATGTTATCATGAACTCAGGGCAAGAAGATTTATAATGATTACAGCAGTTCTAAGCATTTGTGGTGATTCTGATAAATGTGAAAACTTACTGTATCTGCAGATATACAAAATAACCACTGCTGCACATGATAGCTTGCAGAGCATGACCTTACTTTAAAACCTTTAAGCAGACAGAACTGAACTCACCTTTTGAATGATCAATAGGATGAAGACTACGATTAACAGCACGCCAAAAACACCAATGCTGATGATCAACACCAAGATGTGCTGGTCATCTTGTCCAGGATGTACTGTGAAAAATATAGGAAAATTGGATATTTGCTTATACAAGCTGTGGTATTTTAGTGCAGCTACACAAGAAATTTGCTGTAATTTTTTTTTCTGGTCGCACGTCTTTAAATGTACTGTTTTTACTCTTTGCAATGCAATACTGAATTCTCTGAAACCCTGAAGAGAGGTCATCTAAAACTAAACTGTATGTATCATATAGACAAGCAGTAAAATAAAAGTAAGGGTGGACTAATTTATGTCAAATTAGAACCACAACTCCTGTTTATTTTGCAGCCAACTGCAAAAAATCATAGAAATTTGGCTATTTAAAACCAATAACGGTGTACTGAACTCACTCACTCGTGGGTATCTTGGGTGTATTTTCACAGGAACAGTTCTCCACTACATGTACCCCTGTGCAAAATGAAGGAAAATGCAGGTTACACCAAATGTCTCAAATCTTGCAGCTGCCCTTAAAATTTTTACACGACAATCTTTTGTACTTTTCCATCAATAAATTTTCTGCTTGTTAAATAATTCTCAGAAACCATAAAAAACCCAGAAAGAGAAGAACATTAAAAATTATTAAAATACTGGTAGACTAGTGATATTTTCTTTTTCACATCATTTTAAAAACTGAAAGAAATATTAAAACAATATGAAAGACAATAATAAAAGTAAGAGTCTTTTATTTATATAATTTAGCCCATTGGAGTTAAATTTTGGCTGTAAAGAAGCTGAGATCACATTCAAGTGTAATGTCGCCACTGCATAGGTTATGATATTGCCTTTTCTTGGATATTTCTGCAATTTCTCATCTTCACAAAATTCAAGATTACAAAACATTGCATAGATTTGCATATTCAACAGACAATGTCCTGCATTTGGCCAGCTCTACAGAGATGCAAGTTACAGGATAAAAATAGAGAGTTTTTAAGAAGAAGGGTAAAAAA
>NW_005190268.1:1890-4579 GCF_000239375.1 Pundamilia nyererei
CAAACACAATGCGCATACTTACGCACCAGTTCAGACAACAAGCAGTGTTTCCTGTATGGTTTTTGATGTAGATCAATGATGTGTGCATCCTGTGAGATTAAATCATTCATTACATTCACTCATTTAGACAGCGTGTAGCTTTATGTAACACTCTGAAAATGTGTACGAATAAAACAAAGGTTTACAAATGTATAAAGAACTCAATAAAACAAATAAGACACATAAATGTGCCAAGCATTAAAAAGCAAAAGAGGGGGAACTCAGTTCATCAACAATAGTTTTAATTCATGCTATTACTACAAATTACTACACTATTACTACAAATCCCAAAAAGTAATAAAACTATTCATATAGTTAGTTATTCATTCATGTAGGAATTCTTTTCATGTATAAACCATGAATTCTGCCATAATGGAGCCAGAAGATACATTTACGTTTAGTTCCAGGATTGATACAAAGTACTGAATTCATCCTCCTTGTCTAACTCGAACACCAACTCATAAATATTGCTTTCCAGTATAGTCTGCTAGTGAGAAAGCCTCTCTAGCAGAATGATTCATGTGGATTAAATGGTCATTTTAGCCATATGAATCCCTGGGATTTTATTCCTGGATTAAAGACTTATAAAAGCAGGAAACATGTGGTTAATATTAGTGCCCAAATATTTGGTATATTGAGTACATTAATTGATACATTAGTGAAAAACAGCAACATCCTTCTCACAGAGCTGATCTGAGATGGAGTTAAGATTTCTCTTTTATGTTTAACAGGCATAAACCAAAAAAGGAATCATAAACACACACCTTTTATATTTATATGTATATTTATACCTATATCCCTATATTTATCTATTTATGTTCATATTTATCTATCACTATCTCTGTTTCTACACTCATTTATATGAGTGGTTATGATGTTGTATATTTGCTGCCATGACAACTCTGCCCTCTTGTGGGCAAAGTGGAGAAAAAACTGAAGATATAGTTTTACACGATCGCGCAAAAAATCCATGCATTTTCAGGTCAGGCCCCTCTTCTGTGGAACCAGCTTCCAGTTTGGATTTGGGAGACAGACACTATCTCTACTTTTAAGATTAGGTTTAAACCTTTCCTTTTTGCCAACGCATATAGTTAGGGCTGGGTCAGGTGACCCTGAATCCTCCCCTTAGTTATGCTGCAATAGGTGTAGACTGCTGGGGAATTCCCATGATGCATTGAGTATTTCCTTTTCAGTCACCTTTCTCACTCACTATGTGTTAACAGACCTATCTGATGAATCACACTTGTTATTAATCTCTGGCTCTCTTCCACAGCATGTCTTTCATCCTGTCGTCCTTCACCCCAACCAGTCGCAGCAGATGGCCCCGCCCTAATGAGGGAAGTAGGTACACATGGGGAAGCAGCTGACACACATGAAAATAACGACATCACAGGGGAAACATAAAGCTAAACACACTGAACACAGGACCTCTTCAAAATAAAACAGGAAACATAATGAAACGCAGACATGACTACACGAACCTGACGACAAAAGACATGCAGACATGAAACACATGAAGGGCAAGGGAGACTTAACATAGGGCTGAAGACACAAGCGGAGTCTAATAACAAAGAACTGTAACGGCAACCTAAGCATAATAGAGATGAACTCAGAAAACCTAAACGACTTAAACATAGAAATAAACTAAAACTCAAAACTCAGGGTCAAAAGACCCAGGATCGTGACAAAATAATCATAATTACAATGCACCAAAATCTTTTAAAACAGGTCTTTTTGTTTGTCCCCAAAGCAAAGGATCTGGGCTAATGTCAGAGTCATCTCTGATTACTTAGTGATGACTGATTACAGAGCGCCTGAGCTCCCTCCTGGGGAGTGCAGTAATTTCCAGTAAGAATAAGCATATTAAACAAATTGCTGTAATAATATAAAGATAAATGAGCTAATGTATAATTTCTGATAGGGGTGGAGGGCATACAACTTTTAGGTAGATGCAAACTAAAGGATTATAAATCCTTAAATGTAGTCATCTCTCTGCACCATTCAGATATTGTCGTGCACATGGATTGAATTGATTGTTTAGCTCTTAAGCATGATAATGTTTGACATTTTGTCTCAGTTATTTTGATTGAAATTACTACCTTGTTAAAACAACATCAACAACAACAACAAAAAATCCTTAGATTTAACGGCACTGCAAAGGAAACTCTGGAGCTGATGCAGGTTGCACACCAGTGTTCGTATAACTTTGATTACAAAATCAGTGGATTGCCCTGCAGCTACTCCATTGTTTCACCTGTCAATAGTAAAACAAGACTGCAGTGATTGTGTGTGTGTAGTATAACAATTTTAACAGATTTCAAAACGATTTATTCCAGAAAAGATTAATTTTAAGCAGAAGGACATGAGCTTACCCTCTGGACGATGAATATGATGAATGTTATGACTAACAGCATGCCGAGGACACCAGTGCTGATGATTAAGACCAGTAGTAGATAACGCTTTTTCATTTACCCAAATTCTGACTTTGAGTCTTGGTCGCTCCACAGTTTTGTTATTGAAGTACACCTCATTCTGTTCAGTAAAATGATGATACAGATACATCCCAGCATATCCATCATTGCTCAGGGGACTTCCTTCTGTTTAACACTTCAAAGTGATGCTCTCAGCAGGCTCTTTGACAATTATAGTG
>NW_005190269.1:0-1156 GCF_000239375.1 Pundamilia nyererei
GTTGCAGTGCATTCATTTGCTGCAAGTAAGAATTCAAAACATAAAAAAAGACTGTAATTTAGCATATTTAACTTACTTTTGGGACTTGATATCAAGTAATTTTATCTTAAATTGAGCTTTTTAAAGCTTATTTTAACCCTCTTCAATTCTCAAATGTGTTCTTTTATTTCTGGATTGTTTTCAGTGCTTTTTGTATCAAATGTAGTATTTTTTTTTCCTAAATATAGACTAGCCATTTTTGCAGTGTACTTATGTGCCTATACTTTTAATTTTGTCTATCTGCTGGATGTTCTTTGTAGTTTTTCTGAAGTTTGTGCCAACTTGTCTTAGTTAAACCAAAAGTAGTTTTGAGGGAAGTTTATCTTGTTCAGCTTTTTTCAGGTGGTCATTTTACTTTTCCAGTATTCCTGCTAAAATACTTAATTCCTACTAAATTGGCTGCTAGGTCCCCAGCCAGCCAATCATCTGTGAGCACTGGCACATTCAAATTTACATGTGGGGTCCTGCATGGCTTTTCAGGCAGCCAATTGTCTAAGTCATATATCTTTAATAATTCGTATTTTCATTATGAATTGTCAACACTTGAAGATTCCCCCATCTCTTCTGAAAAGAATGGTGTAAGAATGACTGTTCTAGCCCCTACGGTTAGGACATTTTGGCCATTTGTTCGAGGGGTATTTCTGCTAAATTATAGTATTTGGGGGTGTCCAAATTCATACACCTTCAGATTTGCGTCACCAGCTGTCTCGGTGGAGTTTAATAAACTCAGCCGTCTGCTCCTTACCATCTAAAAATAACAGGACACTGGTGTAAATTCTCGATCATGTTACACTTCTGTTTAATCAGTTTTCTGTTTGTGACAGGTTATACAGGAACGTGGAGGCCACACACACACTACTGAGTCTAATTTTGATGTGTTTTAAGGACATTACATCAAAGTTGGATCAGCCTGTAGTATGTCTTTCCTCTTTAACTGAGTGTGACACCAAATCTAGACCTCCATGGGTTGGTAAATTTGATTTCTATTGATAATTTTTGTGTGATTTTGTTGTCAGCACATTAAACTACATAAAGAACCAAATGTTTAATAAGAATATTTCATTCATTCAAATCTGAGATGTCTTATTTTTGTTCTCTTTATTTTTTTGAGCAGTGT
>NW_005190269.1:2544-4578 GCF_000239375.1 Pundamilia nyererei
TTTTGAACATGAAAGTTATTTGTAGTTGTGGTTGCTTGTTTTCCTTTTGTTTTGCTTTGTTCATTTGTCTCTTTTAATTCTATGTTGTTGTACTTTTTCAACATGTTCAAAATAAAGATTCAATCAAATCAAATATAGTAAAAAAGGGCCAATTATACCCTGGACACCAGAGGGTTAAAGGCTAAAAGCAAAGTTGTCAATAAGTACTGTTTATATTTGTGTGTATTGCTACAGCTTTTTTTGGCTTATTAACTTGGTGCCTTTGGGTGAATTAATGGTAATGTGAGTGATCCATATGGTCACAAAGAATAGCCACTTGTTTCAGTGCTACCAAAGTTCCCCGGCTTTCATTCCAAATGTTTTTAAATTAAATTTTTAAGATTATAAGGCATAAGGGGAATGAATGGGTCTGTTTTTAAGCACAAGGTACATTAAGCCAAACAAAACAGTCAGATAAGTAAAGCTTTGTTCAACTCATTTACAATAACTCGCAACATTGTTGTAACACATAAAATACAGAACAATACACTCACTTTTTCTGTTTATTCCTCTTTCACAAATTCTTCATGGGTTGATCAGTTTGATATCTGCTTCACAAGCATGTCTCTTAACAGGTGCCAGGTCCTTAGCGTTATATTATGTTGAAGCACAGTGCGAATTACACCACGAGGCTCCTGACTACAGTACCAACAATCCATTAAGTGGGTGTGGCTTTGTAGCTTACCAAAGTCGTACTAAAACAATTTGAGAGATTCTTCAGCGCCGTGCCCCACATAGAATTGGTTTGAAGTCAGTAAGCACAGCCAGAATGAATACAAAAGGCGCACTGTCTATTTTTGAGAACATTAAAGGATTTTAAGTGCGCCTTATAGTCTGAAAAATACAGTAAAGCCAGGTTTATTGGAAATATGTCTAATTCCAGTTTCTTTCTGTCTTACAGCTGACCTGTTGCAGAAAGCCCTCTCCCTCTTTAATTAACAAGCAATTCAGTCTGTCCTATCACTCTCCCCACTCTATCTATTTTGACAAGCCGTTCTATCTTGTATCACTCAATCCTACAAGCTCTATCTAACTTACCAAAAATCACGTTTTGACTGGAATCAAGTTTTGACTGGAATTGAAGTTACCAGTACTTCATCTATCTGTGACAGAATTCTGAGAGGTCTCTGCTCTCACTACTCCTTCTTTCCTATCGTTAAACTCTCTCACATCCAGTCTTTTTGCTGGAAATTACAAGTAGAAAGTTGAAATTACAATAGTAGAATTACAGTACAGTAGAAACTACTTGCACAGCCCTAGATTTGTAATATAAATTTTTACTTGGAACACTTTGGAATAAACACTGATAATTTGGCTTAAAGGTGCAGTTACTTTGATACATTATATAACATTGATACTTTCTTTAAGGTTTTTTGTAATAATAAAACTTGTTATTTTGTAAGACATACATTCAGACTGCTGTATTCACAAAAATATTAAATTAGATAACGTCAAATACATTTTGATAGTCTGTTTCATTGACTGTAACATTTGAATATAGTAGGTTTGTACTATTATTATTTAAGGACAAATCAATTTCTGTTACTCAGTGTAAGTGTTCAGTCACAATTGTCATCGAGAAGCTGCACTGAGAACCCAGACTTCCTGTTTCCTGACTGCCGCTGAACATCCAGCTGAAGAATCGTCATTGCCTATCATCGGATCACATCACCACAGCTCCTAATATTTACTTTGAATTTTAGATATCTAAGAGATTTACACACACTCTACTTAAAAGCTAATAGTTTTATTATAGCCTGTTGATTGTTGTGATTTAATCTGCATATTACTTTGCTGTCACGGTTCTGGGTCTGTTGGACCCAGTATTTTGAGTTTATTGTATTTTGGTTTTATTCTGCTTCATGTTTTGTTTGAGTTCCATGTATGTATTCCATGTTATTTTGTCTCTCACTGTCGAGTCTGCGTTCTTGTTTAGTAATTCATGTTTCCTGTTTTATTGTGAAAGTCTTTGTCTTATGTTAGTGTGTGCAGCTT
>NW_005190270.1:0-1639 GCF_000239375.1 Pundamilia nyererei
TATGTTGTCGAGAAATTGATCAATTTCTTTTTAGATGGGTTTATTTGTGGTGTATATAAAGTTTCATAGAAATTCCTAAAAATTTTGTTCATTTTTTAAAGATCATATATTGCATTCCCAGATAAATCTTTAACAGCACATATAGCTGTTTTTCCTTTATTGATTTTTAACTGGTTAGCAAGAAATTGTCCGGATTTGTTACCGTGTTTATAATTTTGCAGGCGAAGTCTTTGTATTAAGAATTTAGTCTTTTTATTAATAATTTCATTTAATTCTAGTTTTGTCTTGCGTATTTTGTTTAATATTTCTTGATCTTGGTGTGTCTATACTTTAAAACAAAAGTGGTCATCTGATTAAATGTATAGAAGTCCATTACTGTATATAGTAACTATTAAGTCTAATATACCCTAGTAAGCTATAGTACTTTTTCCTTTGGGAAGGTACCATCTGTGCAGTCTGCAATTCTGCTGAAGAAAGATGTTGAATCTATTTAATTATTGTAGAAAAATAATTGATTTCTGTGCATTTGTTTTACACTTGCATTAAATTAATGTTTACATCGATTAAGAGCGGGGGGTGGTTCTCCAATATTTTTGCTGGGAGTTGGCAACCCTATTAGTTAGGTAGGTAAGTACTCTTTAAAATACCAGGATATGGAGGATGGTGTAGGTTTAAATTTATTAGATTGATCAGTGTTGTTGAACTATAAAATGTTTTGGGTGGAGTGTATTTTTTGCATACAGGTATAACAGAATAGCTTCAGTCTCTTGTTTTTTAAAACTTGAGTGTGAACTTATACAAAATGCAGCAAGATATTTATAAAAAACAATTTTATTGATTACAAAATACGCTATATCGGATTCATATCGGCATCAGCAGATATCAAAATTTATGATATCGGAATCGGTATCGAACATTAAAAAGTGGTATCGTGCCATCTCTAGTATGTAGACTGTAATTGTACAGCATAACAGCAGCAAACCCCTTTTTATCCTTAATTTAATTTTGGTTGCATTTGTGGGGGTTTTTTAGCAAGTAAGCAGCGTGCATCAGTTGATGCCAGCCCTTATAGTAATGAGCTGAAGTTAGTAGTTACATGGAACAGGGTTGACATTGCCAAGAGTGAACTCTTCAATGGCGACAATGGCAAGGTGAGGAGAGGAACAGATGTCTCATAGATGTTACACTGAAAGAAACACTAATAAATAAATTGTTTCGTCAGATGTCAGGGGTGATGGGCGATGCACAGACCTCTACAGGCAAGGCAGTGGCACTTACTGGGCCTACTGCTTTTAGAAATCGGAATGATATTCAGTCATTATCAGACATTACGCTGGGGCATTGGATAATAATGTTAGTATAAGCAGGCAGTTCCTGGAGGACGAAGGAATTGATACCACTGACTGGTCCCCATGCTAAACTAGAATTCTGTCCCCTAGGACACCAGGATGCATAATGTTATCAACCAAGGTGAGTCTTGTTTAAGCACCCCCAAAATGAAGCAAAGCACCCCCAAAGATTTCTCACTTTTTTGACAATATTTGCTGTTTGTGTGACACACTACTAAAAATATAAAAAGCATACAGTACTTGGTTGAGACGTAACACTTTAGCAACAAAAGTATAGATAACCTCCCCCC
>NW_005190270.1:3180-4575 GCF_000239375.1 Pundamilia nyererei
ATTTAGTATTTACTGTCATATTCCCATATATCATTGTGATGTTGTTTATTCTATTACCCTTGTTCTCTTCTGCTTGTTTTCTTTTTCTTTCTCAACAGGTGATCCAGGTGATCGATATATGCATTTTTTTCTCTGCTTATTCTGTTGGTTTTTGTTTTTTGCCCTTCTCCCCTATCCCTCTTCTCAGCCGTTTTTCTTTCCCTCTTTCTTTCTCCCCTTCTTTCCCCCAGTCAAGTCTGTCCCGTATTCAGCAAGTGAAAATAAAATAAACAATAAAAGGTGACTCAAATGGACCATTACGGCAAGACTGGGATGGTCAGTTAGGTAAAGTAAATCCGTTGGGCATCTTTTTAGACAATAATTCTGATGGCAAAAGAGCCGAATGGGACAGGCAAAAAAAAAAAAAAAATGAAATGGATACTAACTAGCTAACTGACTGAATGCCCATTAACCTAATAACTCCCGGTGTATGTGTGTGTGTGTGTTTTATACAGAGAGGCAGCCAGGTTCTTAATGGATATAAGGAAGTTTTTTCAAATAAAGGAGCCACATTCAGGTAAAAGTGTCAAATCAAATGATCTGTTAATCAAGAATAACGTTGGATGAGTGTTTCAATATTTATCTTTTATTAGATGTTCATGTGGTTTGGTTATTTGCCTTTTGGTTGAAAGTACACTGAGAGAGGACTTTTTGTTAGTGATCTTAATAGTATTTTTTTATATTAATTAAATTTTTTATCTAATTGAATACAATCTATTTGTGTATGATTGTCAGTCTGAAGAAGGAGAGAGGAAAGAGGGGAACGTGAGGAGAAAGTACAAGGTCAAGTAAGAGAACAGACAGAGAATAGTGACAGGCAACTGACAGCTGTTAAACTGACAAAGAGAAAAAACCTGATTTTACTCATACTCATATAACATTATAATGGATTGGGGAGATTAAAATTAATGATATATTTTTATGTGGTTCAGCCACAACTCTACTAAAACCTCAGCCAGTAATAGGTAGGCCAACTTTTGAACCGTCCACTTGTCTGTATGACTGCCGCAGTACATCACATTTGCACAGTATCAGAAGGTGCCAAACAGCCCTGGTGGAGTGAGGAGCTGTAAAGAGAAGCAGATGCTCTGTTTATATTCTAAAAATGTTTTAAGCTTGTTTCAAAGATTCTGTACAGCAGCTTTAAATGTTTTCCAAAAGCACACATACGCTTATCAGTGTTTCTCAAACTTTTTACAGTGTGTACCACCTGATAAAAATGTCACGCTCTCCTAAGGACCACTATGAAAGCATGAAACTCATAGATCTTACAACACAAAATTAGTATCTGCAGTAAAGATTTTTTCATGCATTGTATACATTCTACCACAGGCAAAGTGTCCTCCATTTTTATAT
>NW_005190271.1:0-4571 GCF_000239375.1 Pundamilia nyererei
CCCACGCAAACACGGGGAGAACATGCAAACTCCACACAGAAAGACCCCGGCCTGATGTTGGAATTGAACTCAGGACCTTCTTGCTGTGCGGCAACAGTGCTAACCACCGTGCCACCTTTCTCACTCACTATGTGTTAATAGACCTCTGCACTGAATCCTACTTGTTATTAACCTCTGTCTCTCTTCCACAACATGTCTTTTATCCTGCTTTCCTTCTCTCACCTCCTTACCGGTAACAGCAGATGGCCTGTTAGCTCAGTTCAGTTGGAGGTTTCTTCCTGTTAAAAGGGATTTCTTTCCTTGCCACTGTTACCAGAGTGCTTGCTCATAGGAGGTCATGGGATTGTTGGAGTTTTTGTTTTTTTCTTTGTATTATGGTAGGCTAGTCAGTAGATTGGCTAGTCAGGGAGATCTAGCTGGAAAGGATGTGCCTCAGGTTAGGGTGATAAAAGATGGAAATGTACTGAGGGAAGAAAGTGTGCAGAGAGGGTGGAAGCGGAACTTTAAGAGGCTGATGATTGAGTGGGTGGGTATGCGCGATTCAGTGAATGGCCTGGGTGTGTAAGTGTGTCTGTGCGCGTGTGAATGGCTGAACCTAAGTAGGGTATTTCTGGGACAGTTGGGGCTCCGGGACCCTGTTCTAGGCTCATGCACACACAGACCCCAAATTGTTGATTTGTGTATCTGTACTCATTTATATTTTTCTCCTCTAGATGTTTTTTTTATTTTATTTTTTTTTCTTGTATGTTTTCCTTAAGTGCAGCAATTGGTGATACTTTGCACTTCCAACTTGTGCTCTGTTCTTTTATTATATTTCCCCCGCCTTTCTTTTTTTTTATTTCTGTCTTATTTTTTGTTGTCATGTTACACATGCACTGTAATAAATGAAATAATAATTATAGAAATTAATAAATAAACAGACAAAAGAAGCACAAACAAGAAGAGCCTATAGAGAATTTATAGAGCTCATCTTGGAAAAGTAAAACGTTCTTTTTGCAAATGCTGCCAGAAAGGGTTTAAAGTTTGACCTGAACAACTGCTATGACACACCCATATCACAAGCCATGGTCTGCTGTCACTGATTGTCTGGCATGGGAGGATCATCAGTCTGTCTTCCACTCCACCTGTTTGTGATGTTTGTTTCTTTGCTAGCTTATGTTTAATAAATAGTTTTGTATTTAAATAAATTAAAATTTTTTACGTTTTTTTTTTTTTTTCACTTTTCCTGAATGCTGTTTGCGTCTTGGTAAAAAACACACCCTTAACATCATTGAAATGAGAAATGCATCTTACTCAAATATCAAAGAAAATGCATTTAAAAAGTGCCAATGTAATCCCTCCATGGATTTGTCCACTTTGTACAGACCATTTAGCATTGCTATAAAAGTGAACAGTTGTACTTTGACCTTTTACCTTTCTGCTCTGTCTTGTTTCCTCTTTCAGACCAGAAAACCATCACAGTTGAACTGGGAAAGAATGCCAATCTGACATGTCGAGCTCCAAACAACAACATCAGAGTTGTCAAGTGGAGCAGAGCTGACCTTGGAGATAAAAATGTGTTTTTGTACCGGGATGGTCGCTTTGTTCCAAATGAACAGCATCCATCTTTTAAGAACCGGGTGGATCTGCATGACATACCGATGAAGGATGGAGACGTTTCTCTGATTCTGAACAATGTGACGATTAATGACACTGGAACATACGAGTGTCAAGTCTTCTTGGAAGAAAAGCGTTCATGGGAGCTCATCAGCATCATCTACCTGAGAGTTGTTCCTCCAGGTGAGTTCAGTGTGTGTGATCAGAGGTGAAGCTGCTTCCTGGTTGTTGTTTCATTTTTTCTAAGCATCTCACACCTGTTTCTCACTTCTAGAAAACAAAGGAGGACGCACAGAGGATGGAGGGAAGCAAAATGGATCTGTTGGACTGATAGTCGGTCTGATAGTTTTTATACTGATTCTTGTTGGTGCTGTTGTTGTTTTTCTGATCTACAGAAAACATAAAAAACAGAGTCGGGATTCATTGCAGCCTCCTGTTGAACTGTAGCATGTTTGAAGTGTCTCAGAGTTTTTTCCAGATGAACTCTGAGACACTTGTCCTGCTGCTGTTCAGACTGTTGTCACTGAACATTCAGATACAGACAGATGATCTGATCATCCAGCAGACAGACATCCAACACGTCCAGATTTGGTTTTATTTTAAATGATTTAAATTGATTTTAAATGTCTCTGATTACACAGGTCTGCAAAAAAAAAAAAGAAAAAAAAAGAAATTCCAGCTGGGATATTTTTGGTAAATGTTTTGCTCTTTAGGGTACTGAATCCAAAAATTATCTCCATTTTCCTTTACATTACAAAAGCACAACAATGATGAAAAAATCTATTTTTTATTGCCATTAACTATTCATAATTGTTCTGAGATTCCTTACCTTTTGCTATGAACACAATAAACCTGTTGGGACATGATCATCTGAGCTCCTCACACATCCACCCAAACCCCACTGACACCCCTCAATTCCTTGCATTTTCTACTTGTGTTTCTCTTGAGTCTCACATTAATTTAATATTTGTAAGACATAATTGTTGGACTAGATTTTTTGACTCAAGTGTAGGATACCAGATTTCAGTTTAAAAAAGGAAATTGTTCGCTTAATTAAACTAAAAGGTTTTGCAAGAAAACCTGATGAGGTGGAATTTTTAAGATATTTTTCCCAGTTTCAGTGAGTAAAAATGTATAAGACACAAAAAAAATCCTATGTAGTTTTTTGGTTGCAGACCTGTGTTATCATCAAACCAATTCAGACTGCATTAGTGTGTCTCTGTGCTGTCTGTCAGAGACTCTATGATCTACAGTGTTTGTTCATCTTCATTTTTTTTTCTTTTTTGGGGGGGGGGGATTTGTTTACAAGAAGGAAAAAAAATGTTTTTTTCAAGTCACCGCTTCGGTGTCCTGTATGTTACAGTATTGGAAATACTTCAGGTTCTGCTTATAAGATCAAACATGTTCTTTGAGGTTTGAATCACACAAACTGATCCTCATGTTCAACTGTTACAGTATAAATATTGATTGTTACTGACAGCACAAACAGTTTTTTGTGTATAACAGTCTGAGTCTAAATGAAGTTCTGTGGATTATAAACAATAATGTGTCTGGTGATGTTCAGGATCCGCTCTGACTGAAAAACATAAGACACGTTTTGCTAAGGGCTATTACAGTGTTATGAAAGCAAAGAGAGAAAATATTTTCAGTTACCTGCAGAGTCAGATGTTTCTTCTTCTGATCTGCTGTGAAGTTTTTGTTTTTTGGTTTGTTTTTATTTATCAATTTTTACATTTTGTTGGAAGTTTTCATCGTTCTAAATGAAATAAAAAAAAAGAAAGTCCATGAAGGAAACTCTTCAGTCTGTTATCATCTATTTGTTACTGCCGTTTAAACCTTTCAAGATTTATTCATTTATGTTGTTTTCTTTTTTATGATTTATTTATTCATTGCTAAGAAAAGCTATTATACGTGTAGCACATAATCACAAGTTGCCATGGCGGGGTGTGCCAGTGTGTTCGTTTATAAGACCCAGAAGCAGATGCAGGGGGTTGCAGGTTGCAGGTGTTAACAAAAGGTGAGCCTTTATTTGGCTGTAAGTGATAACAAAACATGAAACTAAGATGTTAGGTTTTGTATTGTTGATTGTCATTTATGCTTAGAAATATTTAACCATGTATGCTTAGAGGTGTATAATCAATTGTGTAGTGGCAAGCTGTGTGATCTTTAACAGGCTACAAAGCCTTGGTGTGTACTCCACACTAGAATACACACCCACAGCCTAGGAGCATCAGAGAGATCCTATCTTCTCTTTGTTGATACATGGTATAGCAAACACACGTATATCTCTTTAAATATAAGAGCCTTTTGTTCAGATGGACCCGCTAGACTCCTGGCACCAGCGTTGGGGAGTCTTCACAGGGTCACATCTTGACCTCACACAAATCACTCCACACACACACACAGGCAAGGTACTCTTTGTGTGTATGTGGACGTCATATGTTAATGAACCTATGCATATTCATGTAACCTCAATAAAAGAACAGTGGTACGGGAGAACGGAGAGAGCAAATGGGGTCAAGCGAAGGAACGGCGTTTGTCCGGTTATCTCCCGTGCACGAGAAACATGAAGAACTTTGCCTACTTCGTGTCTTGCTTTGCCGTGTAATTATATTGTTTTCAACGTTCCAGCGGATGAGTTCAAGCTACAAACCTATCATAAGAAAACAAAGAAGACTAAATATACTGAGTAAACTAAAAGACTACAACACTCAGTGAAAACACCATGAAGAAACTATGAACACTGAGTAAACTATGAAACACAACTGTAACAATTGTGATGAAAACAGACGACCAGGGCCCTATTTCAGGAAGCTGGTTTAGAAAACTCAGAGTGAAAAACGATACTCAGGGTTGAGTAACCCCGAACTGTCCAACTCGGAATATTCGGTTTCAGAAAGGCTGATAACAAGTAGTTCAGTCAACGCGGAGTTGCTTTAACCCCAAGTGAAGCGCGCGCACGAGGATACATAAAG
>NW_005190272.1:0-1126 GCF_000239375.1 Pundamilia nyererei
ATTAAAAGTTTAATAAACTATCATCTTGTCTTTATTTTTAGTTAGCACATACCTTAAACACTTCAAGCTGTAAGCTAATGATAGTTATATAAGAGCAGGCGCACGCTGGTGCGCTTTACGTCCAATGGATGCATGATCCGATTAGTCGACTAATCGCAAAAATAATCGGTGACTAGTCGACTATCAAAATATCGTTTGTGGCAGCCGTACTTGTCTGAAAGTTGCTGCTTGATCTGAGCTTGTCCAGCTTAGGCTATTAGGAGACTTTTCTTCACTTTCAGTTTTCAGGAAACTCTAACTTTCACCCTCAACGTTACTTCATAGGTTGCAGCTGTTTCAGCCTCAGTCTTGCTGCCCCGTGGCCTGACTCTAGTGACTAGCCAGGAAGTTTGCTGATGGCACGCACACACAGTACCTGTACGCCGTCTTTTAATGCGCCCATGCTTAACATATTTGGAAAGGCATTTCCTCCAAGGAACAAACCAAGAGGACTTTGTCCACTGCTACACCAACAACTAAACAAAAACGCATTCTAAAACAAAGAACCCCCCCCCCCCTCCCCCAGTCCCACACAGATCAACACAACCATCAAACATATTACAGGAATATATAGGGCTGTGCGATATGACCAAAATCTCATATCCCGATATTAAGACATCTATCGTCCGATAACGATATAAATCACAATGATGCAACATTTTCTGTAATCGGAATCTCAGGCAGTTCGACTTCTGTGAAGTGTTTCCAGCATAGACCTAGAGTCGAGTGTTTTAACTGATGCATGAAACTATACATTTTTAGACATAGGTTGTGACGGCTGCCGTTTTCTTTGTGAGTATTTATTATCATTATTATTATTATTATGTTTTAAGAAAAACATGACATCTTTAAGCCACCGGGAAATAGTAGGATATTTAACAGACTTCCAATGCAACAATATTAGACGTCTCGCTAATAGGGATGTGAAGGCTATAATATCCTTTTGTGTGGAATCAAGTGTAAGTGAGCGATCAGGAATCCCGACTACAGCAATCAGAGGACAAGGATGAAGAGTTACCCCAAGAACAGTTGACATAATAGCAAAATACCCTGTCCAGAAACCTTCTAGCTCAGGACACAGAAAAAA
>NW_005190272.1:2843-4570 GCF_000239375.1 Pundamilia nyererei
TGTACCTCTGGTGCAAATTACTGACCTCTGTCATCATTTTAAGTGGGGGAACTTGCACAATCGGTGGCTGACTAAATACTTTTTTGCCCCACTGTAGAGTTTCGAAATGGTTCCTCTGTGATGAGGAATAAATGATAACGTCGTTTCTCACTGCTGTTCTGGAGGTAAAGAGGGGAAATTTGGGAAACACTTGGCAACAAAATTTCGAATTTGAAAATGGCGAAACAAATGGGTAATAGGGAGATTGTAACGAGAAGACAAATTGGGAAAACTATCGAAAACACCATCCACATATAAATGTTTGAACTGTTTTATACCCTTGTCACACCACACGTCTAAACTGAAACCAGATTTTGAGTGTGTTAAGAACCACTTCAACGAAAAGCGTTAAAGAGTGTACGGGTATTAAAAAACAATTGTCGTCTCTTTATAAAGCCATTCTGCTCTTCAGATATAATTCGAGGAAGCACATCCTCTAGGTGAGATGCAATTACTTTAGCCAATACCTTTGCATCGGCATTAAGCAGAGATAATGGCCTGTAGGAACCACAGGAGGTTGGGTCCTTGTCATTTTTGAGAAGGAGCGCTATGGTGGCTTGTGTGAAAGTAGGTGGTAATGAACCCGTTTCCAAGGATTCATTAAACACAGACAAAAGCAATGGTGCAAATTTACCAATAAATGTTTTATAAAATTCAATTGGAAACCCATCTGGGCCTGGAGCTTTATTAGGCTGCATAGATGTAATAGCTTTTAATACTTCTTCAACAGATAATGGGGAGTCCAATTGCCCGGCAATATTAGTACCAATAACAGGGTTTGAAAGATTATGAAAAAATTCATTCATTTTAGCTTTATCCGTGGGAAATTCGGACTTGCACAACAAAGAGTAAAATGTTTTAAAGGTAGAATTAATTTCCAAGGGATCTGTAGTGATATTGTCATAAGAGATTTTAATACTGGGTATCACACGCGAGGAGGCATGACGTCGTAACTGATGTGCCAACAAGCGACTAGCCTTGTCACCGTATTCATAATATGAACCACGACTGCGTAGTAATAAGTGCTCAGCCTCTTTGGTTGACATAAGATCAAATTCTGCTTGCAAATCAAGCCGCTGCTTCAGTAATTCTGGAGAAGGGTTCAGTGTATAACTTTGATCAAGGTTACTAATTGCAGCTATAAGTTCTTTAAGCCTGGCATTAATCTTTTTATTAGCACGAACAGAGTAAGAAATAATTTGACCTCTCAGGTAGCATTTAAGAGTCTCCCATAGCAGAGAATATCAAACAGAATCATTTTGATTTAAGGACAAGAACTCCTCAATAGAGCTTGAAATAAATTCACAACATTCTTTATCCGCCAGAAGGAGGGAGTTAAATCTCCAAAGTGGAGGACTACGTTTATAGGTAGAAAGTTGAATATCCAATAGCAGAGGTGAATGATCAGATATTATAATACCAGAATAGTCGGAAGAATTAACACACGAATTAAGAGTTCTGTCGATGAAAAAATAATCAATCCTGGAATAAGACTGGTGGACCTGGGAGAAAAACGAAAATTTTTTGATTGAAGGGTTGCGAAATCTCCATGGATCAACAAGATCATTCTGTTTCATAAAATCTGAGAATGTTTTAGACATAGATGATGGAGTCAAATTACGAGGAAGAGATCGATCTAAGATTGGATCAAAAACACAATTCAGATCACCACCAAGGATAAGCAAATG
>NW_005190273.1:0-1439 GCF_000239375.1 Pundamilia nyererei
AGCCCCCACCTTTTCTTTCTCTCACCAACACAGAGCGCGTGGCCGCGGCTCTCATGCACTTCTCAAACTGTGCCACAGACTCAGTACTGCAGTATCTCATCTTTTTTTTTTTTAAAAATATAAAACCAAACACACTTTTTATTCAATCGTCACACACTCAGCTTCTGTTCTAAAAACAAATAAATAAAAATAAAAGAAAATGTGTAACATGCTCATCAACTTAGCAGTGTCCACATATCTAATTCAGCTTCACAATCCTGTAGCTTTAGTCGTTGTCTACAGGGGTTTGGCTTATGAGTTTTTATTATAGACGTGCTCTATATCTCAGTAATATTTTATCTAGGATAAATGACAGGTTATCAAGCAGATCAAGTGCCTTTATGCACTTAATTAGTTTAGATAGTTTCTCATATGTCATTATACTGAGTTTGAGCAACCTCAAGCTTGGTGCAGACTACTTCATAACAATTATCCACCTCACATCATAACTGACCAAGGTGCCACTTATGATTAATATTATATCAGCACTAATGGTATCATCTTTTTTTTTATTATATATAACAGCAATAAAATATTACAATATTTATTAGCGTATACCACTATACTACTACTGAGCCAATTTAATAGTTAGGATCATCTCACTCAGCAAACAGATGATTTAGAATTCATCCAATCTGTACAAATTTGCTTTTTCTCTGAACAGGTTTGTGCCTACTTTTTAGACTGGTCTTCTGTTTGCCTCATATCAGATCCAACCTTCAGTCACATTCATTCTCTCTGTTGCATGTCGAACCAAGCAGTTTATTATTATATATTTTATATTTTATTTCGTATCCATCAAGGGCTTCGGGTGATCTGCAGTTCCACCCTTTCCCAAGCTGGAGACATTTACCTTTTCACACCTTAATGTACCTTATACATCTCTCTATTTTATTTAAAAGGTTTTCATATGAATTATTTCCTTTTACTTATTTTATACACTCTGGGCATGGTCGTCATGCCAACTATGTTTCATTGTCTAGTTCTGTTTGTAAGGTTTCTTTTAGGGTCGTCACTGCAGACGGATTATATTTACCTTCCCATGCGGGACAGTTTAATTTTTTTGGATTTCTCCATCTATTTGCACTAATTTGACCGGCGCCGGGACATTTTTTCTCTAGCCACTGCTCGTCAGCAGTGAATTTAGTTGTATTGTTACCCATTTATCCTTTAAGTTTTATGGATATATATTTTTCCTGATTACACACCCGTGATGCTGTCTCTGGCACGAGGAATGAGAGTGGTTATTAACAACAGCCTTCTACTTTCAAGCTATTCTTGAAAGCGGTTGTCGTTTTTATGTGATGAAGCACAACCGATTCCTCACCCAGCCAGTACGTGAGCAATCAACGGTAAACAATTCAGTGGAGTAGTTCAGCCACCTTAATGTGCTGTTAAAT
>NW_005190273.1:2695-4568 GCF_000239375.1 Pundamilia nyererei
GTTATGAAGGCAGCATAAACAAAAATGTGAGCTGTAAAAGCATCTGAATCACTGCAGCAATCCAAATTGCTACTGGGGGCTGCTTTACGATGGGTTTACCTGCAGTGAACAAGCAGTGCCTTGTAGTTGCTGAAGCCTTCTCTTGTGTTAATAAAAGGCATTTTAGATATATATTTTAAACAGAAATAATTAAACACACACACATCCTTGAACAACCTAATGATACCCACACCATACTGCACAGGTGCTGTGGGAGCATGTGCAGCCTTCTCAGAACTTCAGCATTTACAACGGAGGCGTGGAGGCAGTCTCAAACCTCTTAAGTAAGCAACATTAGATGGCATTTTCCCCCCTCCCTAAATCAAATGGAAGTTATCAGGGACACATAAGATTTCTCAGTACCTAATCAGCTGTCCTAATTTGTCTTATCCCACGTGTACATGCTTTCCAGGTGCAGCCACTGCCTACGGGATAGGCTTTACTGAGGTAAGATGGGAGCAGTGGGGAGAGCTGGCCCTGGGTGGTTTCTCTGGACTGAGTGCAGCTTCACTGTTCCTCATGACTTTCACTGGCAACATTTGGGTCTGCTACAGCGGTTACGTCGTTTTCAAGTCACTGTACATGACACTGATAACTATAGCAATGTAAGAGTGTCAAGTCACATCAGGGTTATACTTTACCACAGTTTAGTTTGATTTTTATTGCAGATATAAGAGCAAAAAAGCTAAAAAAAATAATAAAAATAAATAAAAATAAAAAAAACCCCTCCCCAACCTTTAGATTAAGACAAATTCTATGCTTGCAGGTATCAGATTGCAGCTGATCTCTCAATGGAAAGATATGCACTAGTCTTTGGGGCAAATACCTTTGGAGCACTGGCTCTACAGACGATTATCACGTCTGTTGTAGTTGACAGTAGAGGGCTAGGCCTGGCCATCATTCCCCAGGTAAGCCATCAGATCACAAAATATGTACAGCAGCACTGTTTATTTGTCCATTAGCGTCATTAACCTTTTAAACATGTACTCTTCTTTGCAGTTCACCGTGTATTCCAGCTACTTCTTGGTTATCTCTGTTGTTTTTTTACTTCGGGGTCTATTGGTGAGCACAAAGAAGCAGAAAAGAGACAATTCCTCCAGACAAAGATGAAACTCCAGGCAGCCAAGAACACAGATAGAGCATTATAGTGTGTCAGTTATGGTTTCCCATCCCTAAATTGACCTCACATTAGTTCATAAGTAGCAGATAAAAAGTCTTTAAATTACTTACTTCAACATGATGAATAGAAATCATTTTTTTTGTACAAAAACAATAAAATAATGTTTCACACATCCATATAAATGAATGCTTTGGTCGTTTCTTTTTACTTAAAATTCATTTTAATATATATACTGTATATATTTACACCTTAACTTAAACTTTTTTAATACACAATGCAAGTAAGTGGTTTTCAGTTCATCAGCCATTTCTTCTGACTGTCATTTGAAGTGTTGCAACTCTGTCAGCAGGGCGGAGAACACAGAGAAACGAGCCCCCCACCCCACCCATCCCTGATGTAGCATTCAGTCCTCCTCCTAACCCTAACCCCACCTTGACAACAGAATATATTCATTTCCTTAGTGAGAACAGTTTATCTAAAAGGGTCCTGCACAAATAGTTTGGTTCTTTACAAATACAGTAACTGGCAGTACCCATTAGCTTTTCAAAGCAACAGTTCTGTCTTAGCAAATTCTGTGTGTTAGATACAAATACTGATATGCACAAAGAGCTAATTTCCTAAAAGAAAAAAAAAGTACAGAATTGCAGCATAATGAATGGGATATACTGTATGCAATAACTTAGTTTTCAACCAGTTCGATTATACATTGTGGCT
>NW_005190274.1:0-4565 GCF_000239375.1 Pundamilia nyererei
GACCGAGACTGTCCAAGCCGGGGCTCGAACCGGCAACCTTCCGATTACAAGGCGAACTCCCAACTCTTGAGCCACGATCGCCCCTAGATTATGTGAAAACAGAGATGTCATTCAGCTGGTTAATCTTATATTTAATACAACCAGTGTGTGACTGGATGTGTAAAGCGCTTTGGGGTCCTTAGGGACTAGTAAAGCGCTATACAAATACAGGCCATTTAAATCAGTATTAAACAATCCTGGTTGGTGGAAGGTCACCGGTGAACATCTGAATAGATATCCTTAAGATCTAAGGATATCTGAGACTTTAAGATCCAAAGAACCTGATAAAGCTGTACCTTTTAATTACCAAATTAATGCCTTTGATACTACTATTTCTATTTATTACAAGCGGGAAAATGCACATAGGCTGCAGAAAAAACAAACAAACAAGCTGATCTCTCATAATTATAATTGTGGTGAATTGTGAAGACGAATATGAACTATCCATTCACTTAAACCAGATCCAACATGTAATTAAATAAATATTGTTCTCTTTTAATTATGTCATATAGATGATAGAGTGAGAAAAGGGACTCCTGGGTAATCGCCATTGACTCAGTGTGAAATGTACTGTTGAATTGAAATGGACAATTGATAAGAATTCACTTATGATAACTTAATAAATGTCCAACTTTGGTTCTTTTAGAATGAAAACACATTTAGCCTTTTATTTATTTAAATGTTTATTTTTGAATTAATTGAAAATAAAATCTAAATCCTGTCTGGCAGTGTGTAAAACAAGACTGATGACACAAACTCCCAGAAAGCATCGACATGTAACAGGCTGATATAACTGATCTTCAGCCATCATTGGTGAGATATTCATTCAAGGCAACATTTGAGTGTGGCACAAATTTTGTGTTTTATACAGTTTGCAGCATCAGTTTTTTTGGACTTTTTCAAACATGTTTTGACATGACATACAGGAACAATCATGAGCATTTCATACATTTCAAAGAGTTCTTTTTGTGAATAAAATTACATTTATGCAAAGAATTACACTGCCAAAGCATTTGGTCACAAAATTGTGCTATGTTTAGAAAAACCTGGCTTAAAGGAAACATAGTAAAAAAAAAAGTAGAGCACTGAGCACAAAAACTTGAATAAAATCACATTTATAATTGGTAATGGAAGTGCAGATCCTTTAACACCAAGCTGGGGTTCTAGATAATGCAGGATAATGGATAGTGTAAACGGATAGCGTTAAAGACTTTTAGAAGGGCTCTATGTTTGCAAAGTCCAAGACCCATCCTGAAAACGATTAAAATGTTGTTAGACATTTAAGAAATTGTATTAATAAAAAGAATAAAGAGACCAGTAATGTTCTTTGCTCATAACTTCTTTAACTGAACGTCCTATACTCTGTGGTGTGCTGTCCTTTGTTCATGTGGCGTTTTGATTCAGTCTCAGAGTTCAAAGATGTTGAGAGAAATTGTAGGTCAACAACACACTTTTAGACTCAGTGATCCAGAAATGACTTTTATATACAATATCAATAAAACACATTTTTAAAGGTCTTGGACTTGAATCCAGTCTGGGGCCTTTCTGTGTGGAGTTTCACCGTGTCCACCTGTGTTCTCCGGGTACTCCAACTTCCTCCCACATTCCATTCCAAAGACATCCATGGGTTTAATTGGCATGAATGGTTTTTTCGTCTCAGTGTGTTATCTCTGTGATTGACTGCCGTGTTTAGTATTGCGTCTTGCCCCTTGCCCTCGTCCCACTGAAGTGGATAAGCAGAAGAAAATGGATGCATAGAAGTTTATTTCTAAGGTACACTGTGTTTCTGAAATAAAAAGGATTTAAAAATGCCAGATGAGTTCAGTTTTACAGTCTGTATCAGAGCGCCAACGCAGTTCATTTGAATCTCTTACCTTTTGTATAAACAAATCCAACAGCAGCCACAATAATGAGAACAACCACTGCAGCAATGATGAAGGTCATCATGGCAGGAGGCATCTCTACTCAGTAAAAGACAAAATAAAATGAACAGATTAAGTATGTTATAAGTACATTCATTTCAGTTCGATTTTATTTATACAGTACCAAATCACAACAAAATAGGCCTCAAAGTGGTGTCTATTGTAAGGTACAATATAGCGAAGAAAACAGAGAAAACAACAATCAGATGACCCCTGGGAAAGACGCACGACAGACCTGTCCACATTTTCATGCTTTTCAGCATCGTTCATTATTCACACATAGTTGCTGTTCAGAAACACACACACGGCTGCAGCTTTCCAGTTGCCAGCCAACCACATACCAGCAAAAACAACCATTAAACAGTCTGCACCAACTGCCCGCGCATGCAGTGGCGCCAATGACAAGGTGGGTCTGGGGGCCACCTGCATTTCAAGCGGCAGCCCCAGAGTTGGGTGGCCACTGGGCCACCACCGGTGGACAGGCACAGGGCCGCACGCTGGCCTTAGGTAGAAGTGAGGCCAGTCCAGACAGCACTCCGACCTCGGGCTGGGCATGTCCCTCGCGCACCTCGGCAGATGAAGAATGATTCACTTGACCCCTGTGGAAAGAATAAAATCAAGAGACCAGTATACTGGATGAGCCCGTTCTCACTCCTGGGGCGTAGCATACCGATGTTTTGTCACGTCCCATGGCGTTCGTGAGGAACAGGAAAGGTGACCTTTCACGTTCTTATGGTACGCACCGGGTTATGGATGAATTGCAGTGGAATGATGGTCCCGTGGTAATAGACGTTATAGCCATGTATTCCAGCCCTAAATCTTACGTTATCCCTAACCCCAACCATAAAGCTATTCCTAACCTTAACCAGCACTGAAATGAGGTAAAATAGTGTTTTCCAAAGCAATTTAAAGAAAATGAAGGAAAATGTGTAGATTGAGTCCAAACGGTTCTCATGTTTTCTAATTTTTCCGATCTCATTGTCACCTAGCGTAAAATATTACGCTTAGGAAGTGAGAACGTGTTGACCGGATGATAAGGCGCACTGTCGTTGAATGGGTCTGTTTTCATACATAGGGCGCACCAGATTATAATTAAGCGAAAAGAAACCATCTGATAAGTCAAACTTTATTCAACTCATTCTTCTTGCTTCCTCCACTTCTGTACCATTGATTCATTAATGTTGAATTCTCTCGTAGTTGCTCATGTTGTTGCAGTATATTAATGACTAACCTCGTATTGTAGATGGATTATCTCAGTTGTTCTCCTGACTGAAGTTTGGTCCGTTTACAGCATCCTGCCATGCGACTGCATTTGTCGCTAACCATAGGGAACCCTCACGTTAACTTCTAGAACTTTGTGCCGTCAGAAACTGAATTTGAATAAGTTCAATTCAAATTTGAATTGCTCAGACTGAATCTGAATTGTAACTTGAATAAATGCTTTTTAAAACTGAATTTAAATTAGCCTAATTTGAAATTCAATGTGTTGGATAAAAATGATTGTCACTAAATTGAAATTGAATTTTATATTTTGAAAATGAATTCATTTGCTTTGAAACTGTATTTCATCCTTTAAAAATGTAGCTCTCAAATAATTTCAGTTTCACTTCTCACCATTCAGTTTCAGTTCTACAATTCAATATTAGTTCCAAAATTCAGTTTTTTGGGACTTGCATCCGGTTCTGGTTCCATTTAATCAAACGCAGATTAATAGAACTATGTTTTACCAGCGAACAGAAAGTGTTACTGATGGGAATCTACAGCATCTTGAGCTGGAGCTGGATTAAGACTTCAGAAGTCATTTGTCATTTCGAATGACCAGCGGATAAACCCTCAGGTTGGTAATAAATGTGTTACATGTGTGAGAACAAGCGTCATGTAAAAGATGGTTGATTTAGGAGGTGCCTTGGTGACCCGACAACTTCAGCCTGTCAAACATAACAATGGAGCAGTATGTTTACAAAAAAAACATAAAAAATAAGCATGCACTCAGTAACCTCCATTATTATGTTAGTTAAACACAGTGATAGTCACATATCATATCACTTCAAGCAGAGGTGATCCAGTAATGCTGCACTAATGAATTAAACCATTCACTTTAACTAAAGTTATTAAGTTGGCTAAAGAGTTGGGATGCTGTGTAAGACATAAATAAACCTAAAATACAAAGGTTTGGACATTCATTTGCATGTTTCCCTACTGTAGGGGTCTCTGCAAGCATACAGGACTCTGAGAGGGTACAAGATAACAACTTTGGAATTCTACTGGAAACAGTCAATCATACTTGTTTGTCAAAGCTGAACCCAGAGCAAACTACGCTAAATTTGCGTTTTTAGCTAACAGCTACAATGAGCATAAAAGTTACTGTACGGTGTGAGTACAAGAAAACAATTATTACAATATGTTATGTTAAATTTGCTTAGATAAGAGGGTCCAGCAGTAGATCAGAGGAATAGGGAAGGATTTGTCTGTGTGTTTCAGTTTGGCTTAGCTGTAGGCTTGAGATCAAATCAAATCACTTTTATTGTCACATCACATGTGCAGGTACATTGGTACAGCATATGCGAGTGAAATTCTTGTGTGCGAGCTTCACAAGCAACAGAG
>NW_005190275.1:0-1839 GCF_000239375.1 Pundamilia nyererei
AAAATAATAATAATAATACATTTTATTTATAGGCCCCATTATAGACCGTCAAGGTTGCCTAACAATAGTACAAAATAAATAAATACATAAAATCACAAGGTAAATGAAAAAAACAAGCATTAAAGTATAAAGGCAAGAATAAAAGCTAAACGAGGTAAATATAGGTTAAGACAGAATCATAATGAAGGCTAGGTAATTTTGAATAGATGGGTTTTAAGACGCGGTTTAAAAGTGGTGAGAGAGTTTGTAGTCCGAAGATCTGGTGGAAGTGCATTCCAAAGTCTTGGGGAAGAACAACCAAAGGCTCTGCGTCCCAAGCAAGTGAGCAGGTGGAACAGACAGAACGGAAGTTGAAGAAGAGTGGCGTGTACGAGGGGTTAAGTATGTATGGAGAAGATCAGATATATGTGGGGGAGCAAGGTCACGAAGAGCTTTGAAGGTAAGAAGCAGGATCATGAAACTGAAACGGAGGTGAACTGGAAGCCAATGGAGCTGTTTAAGAACAGGTGTTGTATGTTCAATTTATGGAGAGATTTATGAAGTAGGAATTTACCACAGAGAATAGAATTACAGTAATCGAAACAACATATGAGAAGAGCATTGACAAGAATGGTGGTACTGTTTGGAGAGAGTGAAGGACGAAAGCAGTTAATATTACGAAAATTATATTATTTATATGTGCTGTGAAGGAAAGAGTGCTGTCGAGGATGACACCAAGACTCTTAACTTGAAGGGAAGGTGTGACAACAGAGTGGTCAATGGATAATGAAAGACTTCTGGTTGGAACTTTAGTCAGTTTTGATTTGGTGCCTATTAGAATAAATTCTGTTTTATTGCCATTAAGTTTAAGAAAGTTGTGAGCAAAAACCAGACCTTGATTTCACTTAAACAATCAGAAATAGATGTGGGTGGGATAGTAGCTGTAGGTTTGGAAGATAAGTAGAGCTGGGTGTCATCTGCATAGCAGGGAAATTTGATGTTATATTTCTTGAATATATTACCTAGGGGTAGGAGATAGATAATAAAAAGTAAAGGACCCAGGACAGAGCCTTGGGGTGTACCGGAGTTAACTGGAGCAGATAGTGATCTGTGAGTGCGTAATTGAACAAACTGAATGGACAGAGAGATACGAGGTAAACCAGGCGAGTGCTGTACCATCGATGCCAAGAGATGTGTCACAGCCGGGCAGCCAACTCAAGGATTAGGATGCACACACCCAGGGCTGGACTGGGACAAAAAAATCAGCCAGGGCATTTTGACTAGCGACCGGCCCACCAGGTATTATAGGAAGATCCACAAAGCCAGGTGGCGCTCGGACTGGTCCCGCAGCTCTTCATGCTGGCGACGCACCTCCGCCGCCTGCTCCCGCTGGGCGGCCGCCATTTCGGCCACCCTCTGGCCCAGCTCCTCCCTTCCCTGGCTCCGATAAGGACCCGCCGTGCCGCCTCCTGGGTTTCGGCACCAATGTGGTGAGAACAAGGCACGACGGGACCACAGATCATCATTCAGAGCCATCTTTATTTACACTCACCACAACACAACACCACACACACCTGAGTCCCTGTGTTTTAACCTGGTGGGCGTGATTACGGATGCCGTGCAGGTGCGTCCACCCTCCCTGCACGGCAACGCAGACCACGCCCCACCACATATGTGTAAAAAAGATTTGTGTGTGTGTAAAAAAGATTTGTATGTGTAAAAAGAATTTGTGTGTGCGCAGTTCAATAAAAGCACCCCTCCGACAGCCAAACCCATCTGTTCTCTGATTGGATTGTTATATTTGTGATTGACATGACATTGACCAATCAGATGAAAGGAAGAAAAATAGGGTCAAAATTC
>NW_005190275.1:3371-4560 GCF_000239375.1 Pundamilia nyererei
TTATTCCTTCCTCATTCCTTATATGAATGAGAGAACTGACAGAGGGATGTATTTGAATATCTTCTGTTCCACCTTTCCTAACCTGGAAGCTGAGGATGACTTAATCCTGACAAGGACACAAACCTCAGCACATATCATAGACGTTATGATATGTGCAGCAATTTCAGAGACGGATCGCAACAACCACTCATTAAGATCGTCCAGAAATCTGTCCCTTTCTGGCAACTGTGGAAACTTCAAATAAGAAGAATAAGAATCCATATGTAATGGTTTGCTTATTTAGAGAAAGTAATTCTGTATTATGTACAAGGCTAAATTTAATCATGGTGAGCCACACACGTGCATTGGAAAAGTATAAATGATTTACATTTTAACACAATCATGAAAAAAAATGTAGTAGAGTTTAAATAGAGTACCTAACTGTTTTTAATATGTTCTCCTTTTCATGGTGTGAATGGAAAGAATTTTTTAAAAAGTTCAATATATTTGGTTAAAAGTATAATATGTATTAATTTGTTTTTCTGCATTAACTTTTCTGCTACATATGGAAAAATATTGTGATTCAGTCCCACGGGACATTATTGCTTTTTTTGATGTTGAGTTCTGGTCTCATCAGGATTATGCAACATTTGGGTCCAAAAAGTGTGATTAAGAGCCTGTTTTAAGCATTATTTATTTTTGTTTATGGATTTTTTTTATTTTTATTTTTTGCAAATGTATATTTTATCTATGAATGTGGTTTGACAATGTGGTTGTTCCTGATCAGTTTGTTTGGTATCATTTTGACATATGCTTTCATTATCTTTGCATGAACATTGTGCTTTTTTCCAACAAATATCCCAAGCAGAAAGCAAGACTGAAAAAAAGAGAGAGAAAAAGGCTGCCACAATTTATCTAAATGCCTAATGCTGAATGCCCATTGTTTCAATTACATTGATAAAAAACTTCAAATATTATTGCTAACACCCACCCCCCAAAGAAAAATGAGAAAACATGTTTCTACTGCACCCTATTCAACCTATCCCAACTACTGGAGTCTCTCTCCTTTCTAATTTACTTTAAAGCTGCTTTTCTAGTCTATGTGGAAAAATACTTAAGATTCACTGCCACGACACATTATAGCCTTTTTTGTGTTCAATTCGGGTCTCATTATTATTATGTAACATTTGGGTCCAAACAGTGTGATCAA
>NW_005190276.1:0-1324 GCF_000239375.1 Pundamilia nyererei
ATAGCTTACATTAACACACATCCTAACAGAGTTTGTTTTGCATATTTCAGAGACAAAACAACACAGAGAAAAAACATGTTGACATAAATACTTTATGCTGATATCTAACTGAATGGGAAAGCCACAGCCACATGCTGGTCAGGCTTCACTCAACAGTACACAGCTACTCCTCACACTGGAAACAAGACAAGCACCTGGTGCTTATTTTACAATTTTATCTGTCTGTATTGTGTATTTTGTGCGTTAATTGTTGCGCGTCATCAGTGTCCTCATGTTTAGCCTGCCGCGGCCATTGGTTGGAAGAGCCGCAACAAATTGTCAACAGAAAGGGTTTGTAGGTTTTATTGGATTATTTATAAATAGATGAGTTCATTGGTGAGAGTTTTATAGTTTGCTGTTGCCTTTGTCCACATGCTTTTAGATGAAGCCTTTGGCTACTCAATACAGATTTCTTTCAGGAGTCTTATTCCCCTGTTAGGTTTCAGCAGTACAGCTGCACAAGGCGTTGTACTGATTTGCTTTCTAGTTATTGTGCATCAGGCGGCTGAAGCCATTGGCTTGGGAGTACCGCCGCAGTTTGTGTTTAAGACAGTTTGTCTTTCTCACATCTGACGGTATGGAGGTACATAAATACCCACTGCTAGTATGTATGGAAGACTAGGTTAAGTTAGTTAGGTTTAATAGGCAGTTAGTGGTGGATATTGCTCCTGTCAATTGTGTGTGTCCAGGGTTTATGAAGAGAATGTCATCAAGTTGATGCGTTGGAATGAAGCTGTGTGGCATAGGTGCAGTTCAACGTTTGGATTTTGTAATGTTTTGAAAAAAAATGGAGACACACCAATTAATACAATGTGGTGATGTGGATGGAAAGAAAAGACAGCCGAAACCGACTGCTAAGGCTTTGGAGAATCAGATTGAAAGGCTTCCGACAGAACGTCACGCTAAGATTAATAACATTAAAAAGGTCATAAAGATTATTAAAGAGTTAAAGCAATCTGAGGATAATGTTTCCACTGTTCAGGCTCAGTTAGAGAATTTGTCTGTGTTGCTTAATGAGGCGACTCATCTGCAGGAAACCTTGCTTCCTTTGCTTCCTCAAGAAGAGCAAGAAAAACAAACTGCTTGGTTTATAAGTGTGCGAGCACATAATACTGAGTTTATGGAAGAGATAAAGAAATGGCTTCATGTTGCAAAGGGAAACCCTCAGAGCAAAAATCAGGTGTCTGAGCTTGATTTGCCACATTTAAATCCACCTGGTGTTGATTCCTTTGATGTATTACCTGCTGGAAATGGTTCTGGTGCTTCTAGGCACACCGGGAATGTT
>NW_005190276.1:3007-4560 GCF_000239375.1 Pundamilia nyererei
ACAGCTGGGAGGAATCTGAGCTGACGGGACAGGGGAAACGTAAACTGAGCACACTCACATATGACACAGACCTTCACAATAAAACAGGAAACTCAGACACATGGAACCAGACAAGACATTGAACTAAACAGACAGATTCACAAACAGATGGGGAGACACCATAGACAGACAGATACAGACGCAGACTTAGAGGCAGACTGAATATAACACATAGAACTTAAACAATCATCATCAAGAAAATGATAACGAACTAAAAGCGCTGAGTCACCGACCCAGGACCATGACAGAGGGAAAGTGTTTCACTGCAAACTATAGGAGGGGGAGAACCACCAGATGAAGGTCCTTCATGTGCTGTGCAAATCAGTGGTGTTACTGGGGCCGGTGAGCAAAATAGTGCTCTATCCGTAATACCAGTTAGAGTGAAGTCCAGGAAAGGTAATCAGTCACTGATAACCTATGCTTTTCTAGATCCTGGGAGCTCAGCTTCATTTTGTACGGAAGCGCTCATGAATAGACTGAATCTTTCAGGAAAAACTGGCATTCTTTTGCGGACAATGGGTCAGGAGAAAATGGTCAGTAGCTATGTGGTTTCAGATTTGGAAGTAGCTGGTTTGGATTTAGATCACTACTGTGACTTGCCTGACTTATTTACTCAGAAAAGCATGCCTGTTCATCAACGTAATATTCCCCGACAGGAAGATCTCGACAGATGGCCACATTTGCGCCATATTAACATACTGGAGATAAATTCCGGGGTAGACCTGTTGATCGGGACCAATGTGCCCAAGGCTTTAGAGCCATGGGAGGTTGTTAGAAGTCAGTATGGAGGTCCCTATGCAGTAAAAACTATGCTGGGTTGGACGGTGAATGGTCCTCTCAGAGAGGATTGTAAGACTGACATTTTTGATGTGAGTGTCAATAGGATTTCCGTGTCAAGATTGGATGAGCTGTGGGAACGTCAAATAAAGGTTGATTTTCCAGAATGTATTCAAGATGAGCAGTTGGCTTTGTCTAGAGAAGACCAGCAGTTTATGAAGTCAGTGATGGATTCTGCTAAGTTGGTTGATGGTCATTACACCATTGGTTTACCTTTTTGATGCAATGTGGTAAACATACCAAATAATAGGATGGCTGTAGCGCAGCGAGCTCTGAGCCTTAAACGAAAGTTTATTAGGAATGGTTCATTTCACGACGATTACACCAGTTTTATGACTGAAATCATTTCTAAAGGGTATGTAGAGAAGGTGCCTGTTGAAGAATTCGATCGCTGTGATGGAGGATTGTGGTATATTCCACATCATGGGGTGTATCACCCACAGAAGAAGAAGTTGCGAGTTGTCTTTGATTGTGGTGCTTCATTTCAGGGAGCGTCTCTGAATGGACAACTTCGAGAAGGCCCAGTTCTCACTAGCTTGCTAGTTGGGGTCATAACCAGATTCCGAAAAGAACATGTGGTGCTCATGGCAGACATTGAATCCATGTTTTATCAGGTCAGAGTACAAAGAGATGACTCAGATCTGTTAAGGTTTCTGTGGTGGACAGACGGAGATCAT
>NW_005190277.1:0-2049 GCF_000239375.1 Pundamilia nyererei
TTATTGCCTGAACTAAAACACTTAGTGCATGCGATAAGTGTTCTGTTGGGCTCGTATTTATTTGGGGTGGATTTGTTTCTTTTAAAGCAACGAGCATCTGGGACCGCCAAGGGAGAGCAAGCCCTCAGGTGATAGTTGCATTGCTGGCAGGTTGCACCAATAATACTATCTTGTGATCATTAGTGACATTTTCCATTTTGATGTTTTAGGCCTTTTTGCAAACCCTTTGTGTTCTTTTAAAATAAATTTTAACATATCTGACCGATATTGACCCTCTTGTCCCATTTATTCTGGGCTCGTTCCTGTGAGAGCTTTGGGCCTGAAAGGTTGCACAAGTAGTATAGAGGCCCTTAGCAGTTACTCGGTGGCGTTTACTCGCTACAATAGAAAAACACATTGGAAAGTATTTTTTCTCTTGAACTGCAGCACAGACTAACAGAACTTCCTTCAGTCACAGGATTAACAGGATTCACCAGGATAGGATCATAATCTGCAGAACAGTCAAATCACATTAGTTCTGGTCACACTATTAGGGATGGAAAGAGCCTTAACAACAACAACAACAACAAAATGAATTGCACAAAGTTAGAGATAAGAAGTGAGACGGCCTATAGAGAGGAGACGATGGCACTGTACGAGTGGTGTCTGGAAAATAACCGGACTCTCAACATCAGCAAAACTAGAGAAATGATAGTGGACTACCGGAAACGACCAGTCATGGAACACCAGCCCATCCACATAAACAGTACCAAGGTTGAAAGGGTCAGCAGCTTCAAATTCCTTGGAGTCAACATCACTGAGGACTTCTCCTGGACCCTTCACACAGACACTGCTAGCAGGAAAGCTCGCCAGCGACTCTACTTCCTGAGGAGGCTGAGGAAGTTTGGCATGAATGCCAACATCACCTCAAATTTCTACAGGTGAGCAATCGAGAGCTTGCTGACGAGCTGCATTACAGTTTGGTACGGAAGCTGCTCTGCCAGCAGCCGTAAATCACTACAGAAGGTGGTGAAGGCAGCAGAGCACATCACTGGCATGAGGCTTCCTGCCATTCAGGACATTTATCTTCAGCGATGCCTCCGTAAAGCACACAGCATCATCAAGGACCACAGCCACCCAGCACATCAGCTCTTCTCCTTGTTACCATCTGCCAGATGAGTACTGCTGCTCATTCCTGCCACTGTGCAATATCCCATATATTAATATATGGGATATTGCACAATATCAAGTCTGGAATTTAAATTTACTCTACATTCAGCTGAAGATGACAAAGAGAACCAGATCTGAGTTTTGGTGGGTTTTTTTGTAGGCAAAAGTCTAGACAGAGAAGTCCAGACTTGCTTCCCCTGGCCACTCTTCCATGGTCTCACTGTGGTTATACAGGGACTGAATAGGCTGTGACAACCTGCCAGGTATCCCATGCAGGATACCCCGAGAGATGCAATCAAGTGCTTTCTCTAATTCCACAAAGCAAATGCAGATTGGTTGGGTAAATTCCCACTTACCCTCAAATATCCTTGATAAGATGCAGGATACTTTGACAGGTGTCCAGCATCTTATGGTGTCACCAACTCAAAAGTGGTAATCAGTTGACAGCTCAGCTCATTTCTTTACCTGATTGTCCAGAATATACAAAAAATTTAAATGATAAAATTGACTGTTGATTTCTAGTAGGTGGTCATCATAGGAGTTTTAAGAATTATTCTACATCTGGCGCCCCACTCAGGACCAATTTGCCTTGAGAGAGTCTACCAGCAGAATGTAACCCCTGTACTGTGATACAGTGGTGATTCACAGAGGGGACATGTCTGAACTACTGAGAAAAATATGTAGGTCTTCGTTTTCACATACAATGACTTACAGCAGGTAATAGTTGGGTTTCAGTCACGTGGTTCTGATGACGTGCGGAGGCAGCGCGATTTTTGAGTGGAGGGCGGAAGTAAACATGGAGGACACTGTGGAGAGTCAGGAGAGCAGCTATTGTGCAACTTTAGACCCTGTTTCTCGGGAGAGATATAAACAGATAGTTAAATATATCGGACGTGATCC
>NW_005190277.1:3217-4559 GCF_000239375.1 Pundamilia nyererei
GTCTCTCACAGTTGAAGTGTACCTCTGGTGCAAATTACTGACCTCTGTCATCATTTTAAGTGGGGGCTGACTAAATACTTTTTTGCCCCACTGTATACTGTATATTCTGTGTATTTTTTTTAATCTCTCTGTTATTACCTGTTTATGCTCTGTACTTATCTTCAATGTCATGCTGCTCTGTTGTATCTCAATTGCCCCTTGGGGATAAATAAAGTCTTTCTGATTCTGATTGTTGTTTATACCTTTAGTCTTTTGTGCTATCACTGTAATTGAAAAGGGAAAAGGTTAAGAAAAAGATACAAGTAAACTCCGATTAGCTGGATCACAGTCAGAAATGAAAAGATTGTTTCACCTTTTCATATGAATTCCTTTTTAAAGGGGTGCATCTGAGTGAAAAAGAGATATTGTTGAATCAAAGTAATCGCATAACACCAGCTCATTGAAATGACAGGATGAATAAACACCCATAGGTGTGAATCTTTGAGTGAATGTGGGCACGAATGGTTGTCTGTCTCTGTGTGTTGGCCCTGTGACAGACTGGCGACCTGTCCAGGGTGTACCCTGCCTCTCGCCCTATGACAGCTGGGATAGGCTCCAGCGCCCCCCCGCGACCCTGAAAAGGATAAGCGGAAGCGAATGGATGGATGGATGGATGGATCGAATAAATAACAAAAATCTCAAACAACAATATCCACAATCTTAAGCCATGTTCCATTTCTTTATAGTTTTAAGGAAAATGTAAAATTGGTGAAATGACATAACATGTATAAACACCTTCTATGTGTTTATGAATCAAAGTTATAATAGGTTAATTGAAGAACAAACAATTTAATGAACATCCCATCTCCATCGTTTTCTAACAGAAAACTGAGTTCATGTTGTTTCTGCCTCAAATAGCTCCTTTAAATTCTAGACTTGAATTTAGTCTAGAAAAGTCAACTCAGAACCCAAAACTCAAGACTACTGGAGTCTTGAGTCTGGACTATTCCATTCTCTTGACAGAGAATGGAATAAACGGCTTAACAACATCCAAAGAAGAACTTTGAAAGACCTCCAGAAAGACCAGAGAATTTTTTCTCAAGACTATTTTAACAAATACAAGAGGAGTAGATTGCTACTGTCTAAGGGCCTGTTGGCTGAAAACCTGTACCAGGTTTTCAGCCAACAGGCCCTTAGACAGGCAGCCAAAATTACCAATGACCCCTCCCACATTCTTCACCCCGCATTTCAATGGCTCCCCTCTGGGTGACGCCTCCGCTGCATTTCCTGCAGGACTGAGAGGAGGAGAGCCACCCTTGTCCCCAAAGCCACTCTTCTTTTTAACTCGATAAGAACATTTCCC
>NW_005190278.1:0-4559 GCF_000239375.1 Pundamilia nyererei
TGTTTGATGTGTGTGGCAGGGCGTGGTCTGCAGTGCCGCTGCAGGGGAGGTGGACCCACCTCAGCGGCATCTGCAATCACGCCTCTCAGGCGTAAAGTCTGTGCTCTCTCTTCCGGTTTTTTTTTGGGGGGTTTTTTTTTGGGTATGTGTCGGGCTGTAAGATGAAAAGCTACAGCCGGCTGTGTGGGTACAGCAACTATGTGTGAAAAGTGGTCCATAATGTAATGCTTCAAAGCGTGTTCATGCAAACATTGTCAGGTCTGCTTATGAACCTCTGCGCACAGCGTCTGCAAATCGGGGCTGTACGAAGTCACCTCATCTTTACACAAAACTGCAAGCTGTCATCTGTGAGGCGCGAGCGGTGTTTGGTTTAACCATAGTTCATGGTGGAGAATGGCTGCTCTGCTGAGTTTTGCTCTCTGTAGCCGTTTGAATGGCAAACTACACTGATTAGCGGCGGCATAGGCACACTTAAAATTTCTTCTGAAATTTTCGCTTTCTAGTTATTATTATTATTATTATTATTATTATAGTATTGGATATATGCTTGCTGCACTGTGCTGTGTTCTTGTGTTCCATGTTTGTGGGTGTGTGTATGTGAGTGCAGCAGGGACACTCCCAGGTCTGGTGGGTGTTGCCCTGTCTGATGCTGGTCACGCCTAGGTGCTCACACACCTGCAACTGATCAGGCTCGTCGGGGAGCTACTTAACAAAACGATGGAGCTTCCTCTGGCGCAGGATCGTTGAGTTAGACTCCATATCAGTGTCTCAAGTACTGTCAAGTGTATGCCTGCTGGAGTTGGTGCTGTAACGGCTGCGTCTATTGTTTTTTCCTCAGGAGGAGAGCGGAACACCGGACAGCAGGGCGCACAGGGTGTGCGTAGGCACGGGAGCAGAGAGCACGGAATACCAGCACTTGGGAGAAGGCACTACACAGGAGTTGAGGGAGCACACTGGAGATTTATTGTGTGGTGTACATTTACCCCACTGTAAATAAATGTACTGTTCATTGCACTAAGTCCAGCGTTTGGGTCCTTTCTCCAACATCCCCACGCTTGCCCTGGCAAACCGTGACAGGTGCAGGGAAACCACAGTTGTAGCCACAGCTGCCCTGGGGCAGGCTGACAGAAGCGAGGCTGCCATATCGCGCCATCGGCCTCTCTGGCCAACATCTGTAGGCGGTAGGGTAAAGGGTCTTGCCCAAGGACACAACGACCAGGACAGAGAGCTGGGGGATAGAACCAGCATCCTTCCGGTTACACATGAGCTTCCCAACCCCCTGAACCACGGTCACCGCAATGACTTGTCTTTACTGGGCATCTAGAATCTTTTGGTGGTGACCCTTAGCAGGCAACAGCCAAGAAACTCAAAGAACAGGATTGAGAAAGTCACTTGCATGTTTTGAAAGTATCCAAATTTGACCACCGGATGTATTCTTATTTCATTCTTACATAACTATAAAATTAATAAAATTTTTGCAATGAATTTAAAATCCAATTGATTGATTGATTGATTTTCTGCAATGCATCCTGTAACAATTGAAACCATTATTTTGTCTTAACATTTGGTTAGGTATTCTATAGACTTAATGTAAAATCTGCTGATCAGATTTTTCTTGTTTCTTTTTTTAAAATGCATCAGTTAGAATTTGTACCACCACTACCACTAAAAGAAAAAAAAATCCAATCGAGACCTGACCAATAGATCAACCGACTAAGTGTGTTGAAATTAAGCTGTTTAAACCAACCTTTATAAGATTACCTCTATATTTTTTGTTGCTTTGTAGATTTGTGCGGAATTCTCACCAAGGATCTCATGGGGACCTTCATGACTGCCCTCGACACTTACTCACTTCGGCTGATTAAGCTGTATCGAATTAGAAAAGCTGCTTTCTGCAATGACATGGATTCCCCTGTTGCAGAAGTTTGATGAACAAGTAATATATAAAAATGCATTTGTGTCTGGTTTATGAGCAACCTGAAGTTCCCAATGAAACGAAAGATACTTTATTAAATATTTACTAAATTGATGTAAAAATTGTTAGTTTTCAAAAAGTGTGTTCTTCTGAATGGGATTATAAGCTAACGGGCAGCGCTGTGTGTTTGGCAGATGGCAGGTCATGACAGACTGTTCAACTCTCATCCCACTCATGGCACTTTTTGTTATAAATGTTGTAATAAGTGTGCTACATTTGTTGTGCATCAAAATGACTTAAAAAAACTGACAAAACCATGAGCAATTATCTGGAATAACTAATTTCAACATCTTATTTCTTAAGGCTGTATTTTTAGCAACAAATCTTAATGTGTTTTAAAAACAAAATGGTGGATTTATAAATGAGACTGTCTTATTTGATTACCTTGTTTAAGGTCTCAAACATAGTCCAGCATCGATGAACCATCAGTTTGGAAGGGTTACCGATATTTGTTCGCGACAACGAGACCAAACTCTTCCTAACATGTCTGGTGTGTATGCAAATCTACTCAATCTTCAGTTTTGGTTTACAGAAACTTATATGTACTGTTGTTTTTTATTTTGCATAGGATACAGATCCAGTTGAGAGGGCAACCCGAGGTGTTATGGTGGGCATCCTCACTGTTCTGGAGGACTACGTGGGACCTAACTCACAGTCCACAGTGGTCGACACTGCCATCGCTTTGGAAGAGGACATTATTCTTGATGATCTGCCAGACCATCCCACTGCCTTTGCCTACCTGTTTGGCCTACTTTATGGCCTCAACGTAGAGTTTCCCAAAGAACTCAAGTACACATTTGAAGCTGTGCAAGACATTTTTATGGACTTGACATCTACGTGTTCCCAGAGGGTAACAAGCTTCAAAACCAAGTCTAACCTATTTGACAACATGTTCAACTCAAATGCAACTTGTGTAAAACAGAATGCAGCAATTTGTTTTGATTTACAGTTTTGGGGTTTTGTGGTAAGTTGCTCTTTAAAAAGTTAATTTCTGACTTTAAGAAAACAGTAAGGTGCAGAAAGTTTTGAATCCATTTCTTTTGTTCTAACTTTACTTAATGTATTAATGTATTATGTATTTTTTTAAAAATGTAAGAATTTAGACTGTTTTTAACTATCAGTGATGCCACAGTGTTCGTTTGACTTTGGGACCTGAAAGGGACCGAGTTTTGGACCCAAATTACTCCACAAGGCTCCTGACTACAAGCCATAATGCTCCAGCAAGCCATCAAGTGGTGCGCCTTCATTGCTTACCAAAGTTATACTAAAATATTTTTTGGCAGATTTCTTTGCGCCGTGTACTACATAAAATCAGTTCGAGGTCAGTAAGAACAACCGCAATTTATACATAATGCACACTGTCGATTTTTGAGAAAATTTATTGGGTTTTAAGTGTGCGTTATAGTGTGTAAAATATGTTATACAGAAGAAAAGAATATATTGCGATATAATTACCATACATGCTTCAAATTATACCATGATATGGATTTTAGACCATATCGCCCAGCCCTAGTTTGACTTATTTAAGCTACCCTACTATGTCCTGAGGTGCTAAGTAGAGGACGTGCTGGGCTCTCCATTGATATCTCATGTGTTTGTGTGACTTCTTTTAGCTCCTTCGTCTTTGGAGCTAAAATCTTCCTTAGTTTAATTGGAAGATTCCTTTTTTCCTCAGTTCTCAGGAGGATTTCATGCGCACTGTATCTTTTGCTTTGTGTGGAAACTGGATCCCTTACCTCATACCTGATCTACATCTCTTCATGGAACAGGCAGTATTTTAGCATGGCAGCTGCAGCAGATCATCGCTAGATTATCTGCAACTATCAAGGTAAAAGGAGGAGACGCTGGCAGATTGATCCCTGGCTAATGAGACCAGCCAATAGGACATGGAATGTCACCTCAGTGGTGTGGAAAGAACCTGAATAGATATAGTTGGGATCACCTCAATGCACAGCTTGGACTCTGGAACCTGTCTCCAGGAGTGGGGCTGTCCTTGGTGACAGGCAACAGGCTGGCATTGGTATCTTAGTGTCCCCTTGGCTGTATGCCTTTACATTGGAGTTTTTCCCAGTGGACAACAGGGTTAGTGCCCTGAAGCTTCAAATTGGAAAACATGCCCTGACTGTTGTTTGCATTTGTGCCAAACAACATTTTAGAGTACCTGGCTTTCTTGGAGTCCCTGAGTGGGTTAGGGCACGGGAACAGATAGAACTGAGTGTGAAGCTGCATGAATGAAAATCAACACCTCCAAGTCTGAGGCCATGCTCCTCAGCCTTCCATCCAGGAGGGGGGTCAGAGTCGAGGCACTGCTCCTCCAAATCTATAGGAGCAAGTTGAGGGGACCTGATAAAGATGCCTCCTGGGTGAGGTGTTCCAGACATGTCCTACCAGGAGGAGGACCCGCGGGAGACCCAGGACACGCTGGGTCTCCCTGAGATTATATGTCTCGGCTGGCCTGGGAGTGCCTTGGTGTGTCATGTCATGTAGACATTAGAGATGGCACGATACCACTTTTTTATGTCCAATACCGATACCGATATCATAAATTTGGATATCTGCCGATACCGATATGAATCCGATATAG
>NW_005190279.1:0-4558 GCF_000239375.1 Pundamilia nyererei
GTTAGTCTGCTCAGAGACTCTCACCCGTGCGCACGTCTTTGAAACTCTGAGTCGGTCTGCCAGTGTCTCATTTCTCTCTTACTGTGTTTGAACAAATGTCAATTGTCAACCCCTTGACACTTAGTTTTTATTTTAATGTGTAAAAACCAGAAGAACGCACTGATGCATATGCTTATTGAGACTGATGTCTCTATGATGTTTATAGTTTAACATATGTAACTGCCTGACTGATTAATCAGTTGTCATCTGTATTCATTCGCTGATCCCTCTTGGTTGGCACAGAGACTCGCTCTGCAGTCGCTTAGTTGGAGCTTAGCACGCCCTTGTTGGAGGAGGGTGCTCTTTTCACCCCTCACTCTCTCGTTCCAGCACAGCTTTATGGTTATTGCTGTGGTTCCTGAATCTTCTCATGATCACTAGTAGGACCTTTGACCTCAACCACTGCTTGGGCTGTCAGCTATGCCATGAATATTTCCTACTTCTCGCTGGGTCTCTGAAGACTTCTGATCAGCACCCAGTCTCAATCTCAGTCTCGAGATTCCACCCTTGGGATGATTTTTTTCCAGCAATACTCTGGCCACTGCACCTGTTATTGTCATGGTTTGGGTGGGTACCTGCAGGTCTCCAACAGCGGCTCCTCCTCCTTTAGGCGGAGATTGGTTGCTCCTCCCTGGCTGACCACCTGTGGGCAATTATTCCGGCAGCATATAAGACCTGCGCACTCAACCGTTCATCGCCTGAGTATCTGCTATCCCATGTTAGTCAAGTGGTGTTTGAGTGCTTTGTCCAGAACCCGTGTGAAGACTTACCTGTTTTTCTTGTCCTCAGAGGTAGCTCCTGGAGTGGGGGTCTTGGCTCCCTCATCCCCGCTTTCCTGGACCTGGGCCACCTGCTGCTGGTACGACGTTGCCAACTGGCCCGCCACTCACTTGCCTGCCTCCCCACGCCTCGACTGTATCCGGGCCTTCCGCCCCACCTGTCACCTCCACCTAAAAACAAGTAAGGCAACTCAGTTTAACTGTGGAGGATCACTGATTCTCTGCCGGATCCCGTTGACTGTGCTCTCCTCTCATTACAGTGCCCCGGCTACTTCATAGTCCAGTTTCCACCTCCCCACTGCCTCAGCTGTTCAGCTGCATCCTAGCGTTGTCTAGGTCACTCTTAGTTGACTTAGTTTTTACCAATCGTTGCTGATAGTGGAAAACCGCGCCCTAATTTAAGTATCCACTGACAGCAATATTACGTCATTCCAAAAATAAAATCAATTCTTTTTGCTTTTGAAATGGATTGAATTGCTACAATCCTTTTAAACACAGGTCTTACCATCTAATATGGTCAGCGCCCCTTTAGGTGAATTTCCTCAGAAGCCCATTGTAATTTAAAGAGAAGCTCACCATGTATTTGCTCTCAATTAATTTGTTTTATAGCGCTTTTACTCCCAATCTTGCAAGCCTGCTTTTAAATCATCAGCACACAAAATATCACCACCAGAGGGATAATACCTGGCAGGTTTTTTCCTAAGTGCACTGTTGCAAAAAAAACCACAAAAACATATTAGGCACAGTTCCAGACATGTCTGAGTGTAAAAAACAAAACAAAACAGTCTTTCTCTTAGAAAAAGAAAACAAATCTAACTGGCAGAATCAGCCTGGTACTAAAACAAAACCCTAAAATCAGCCAGAAACATCACAGGAAAAGTTTTGCTTTTAGGTGAAACAACATGCTATAGGGATTAGAACTTGCCACGCAGTGCTGCAGTCACTGCTTCTGGCTTTAATTAATAACTGATGCTTACATCTAGGGATGGATATCGAAACCCTGTTCTTGTTGAGAACCGGTTCCCACTGTTTCAATTCCTTGGAATTGTTGGCCATTTTAACAAACGATTCCCTTATCGATTCCAGTTGCCCCGAATGATGTCACCACGTTGCGGAGCTTCATTTACCTGGCAGGAAACACAGCGCCTAAGTGGCTCAAACACTCAAAAGTTTGGTTATACTTTACGAGAACGGATGACAACAGGGCAACTTGCAATATTTGCAAAGTAGATATTTCATTTAAGGGAGGAAACACTACGAATATGCAAAAGCATTTGTTCACAAAACACGCGATAACCTTAAATGAATGTTGTGTTTTTAATTCCGCTCCGAACTCATGAAACTCAACCCAGCAGCAGCGGTAACGTTTGCACGTCCTCTCCCGTTAATGCAGCAGGTAAATAATCAACTAACAGTGCATATTACAAAACCTGCCATTACTGTGCGCTGCATTTAGGTGACCATGATGAGAGAGACAGACAGAGTGGCATTGCAGCCAGGCGTCCCCTCTGCAGCCTTTGCTTTGGTACAAAGTGCTAAAAACAATAAACCCAAGGACAGAAGAGTCCTTCCCAAGGACGGGGGTGTATACCTTCTCCCTCACAGAATTATAACCTTGTTTTCTACTTGGCTGTCACCTAAGGATTTGCAGCCAGATTTACATCCCTGATACTCTAGATATAGAGTCCCTCTATATATTTAATGTCTCCCTAATGGCCTCATTGTGCTAACATTCCACATGCACCTGGTGACAGGAGTGCTCTTACTATAATAAAGTGAGAAAGTGATATTACTGTAACTAATGTGATATGATTAAATATGTGACTAATATATGAGAAAAGAAATCTGCCACCACAAACCTAAAAAAATGTGCAGGAAATGTGCTTAGTTTCACTCATTTTTTATTTAATGTGTAAAAACCAGAAGAACGCGTTGATGCATATGCTTATTGAGACTGATCTCTATATGATTTTAAGTGTTTATAGTTTAACATTGTGGCGGAGGTGTGGTCCGGGGCGCGGCTGCAGGGGAGGAGTGGTGCAGTGAGCTCAACGGGGCGGTGCTGGTAAGAACAGCTGATGGCGATTTTGGACTGATGGTGGTTTTCCTTTCCTTTATATAGTGAGGTGGAGAGGAGCGGAGGAGAGAGACGCTGGGGAAACCGACCGCTGTCAGACGGTGTTCTGTTGTAATTCAGTGCACACTCTTAATAAATGTGGGATCTGATGACAACGACCTGTGTGTGGGTGTATCTGTGCCTAGCGTGTGTCACAAACATATGTAATGAATTTATGTAAACTAATGAAAGGTAACACATTATAACACAACCTGCCACAAAGGTGAAAGTACCCTGTATTTAAGTGCAATTTGAGGACATCAAGTCAGGCTTTTGCAACAAACAATGAAACAAGTACACTGTAAGTACCCTGTACTTTTCTGGGGTGCGGGTCTTGTTATGGAGTGACTAAGGTGCAGTACCCTGTACTTACTTGCGTTTTGCAGGCAACAAGTCAGGTTTTTGCAATAAACAATAAAACAGGTGCACTGTAAAGGTGGAAGAGTGATGTGTGAGCAGTAGTATGACTTCAGGCTTCATGACAAGAAAGAGCACTTTAGATGCGATGTATAGTATGCATATGTATAGCATGTATAGAATACATGTGTGTGAAGGAGCAGGAGATAGATATGACTGTGAAGATGGAAGGAGTAGCGGTAGTGATGGTTTCATTCTTTTTGAGGGAAGTCTTACATTTTAAGCGTTTTAATTGTTCAAAATGATTAAAATTATTACATTTTAAAAATGAAACTATATTTACAAATAATAGTTCCTTGATGATCTGGTTTGACCTCTGATTTATCTTTGTACCAAACAGTTTGGAAATAGTATAATACAGCAGGTGAGATGAATGGATCATATCAGATCTTTATCCTTGTAGAAGCTTTATTTAGCTCATTAATTGTTTCTAAGGTATTTCATGGATTATCGCCCTTTCGTACCTTTCTGATATTTTTAATTTGTACAATTCTTCAAGATCACTGAGGTCTGCAGACCACATGCTCCTACATTTCCTGAGGTCCAGATTAAGGCACAGAGGAGATCGGGCCTTTGCTGTGGCTGCTCCTAAACTGTGGAACAAAATGCCCTTTCACATCAGGATCACCCCAACATTAGACATTTTTAAAACCCATTTGAAAAGCCACTTTTATTTTTTGTCTTTTAAATCAGAAGATTTGATTACTTTTTTGTGGTATTTCTTACTCATGTTTTCTCTTTTTATTTTTCCTTCCTTAAATTCTGTCATTTTGTCCCGTGTTTTTTTTTGTCATTTGATTATTATTATTACATGATAGCACATTAGTCAAAAGCTATTGTTTTAAACATGCTTTAGAAATATATTTCACTTTGAATTTAGAGGATCTGCTATTAGAAAGAAGATATGATAGAGCTGAGGGTTGGTTGGAAGGATAAGGCGAGGAAGGAGTAGAAGAGAAGGGAGTTACTGTTAAAATACTATTATTGCATTGTTTTTTTGTTGGGTTTTTTTAATTTAATGCTATGGGATTGAAAAACACAATTTTATACTTGATATGCTAAACAAAACTTTAATTTTTAAAGTAGTAAATACTACAGTATGTCAAGCAATGGGGATATGTGATCAGATTTCAAAAAGTACAGAATTATGGTGTCATTAATTAATGTACAGAGAGAAATTTACATATAAATTTAAAAACAAAAAAAA
>NW_005190280.1:0-1884 GCF_000239375.1 Pundamilia nyererei
CCTGTGTTGTTGTTAAATGTGTTTATAAATAAACAGATTGATTGAAAGTGACCATCATGAGAGTATTCCAAAGTGGAGTGGATATTTTCTCTGATTTGTGTGTGGACATGAAGTATTTACTTTAATTTTCCATTCATTATCCAGAACGTTCTTCTACATAACAGAAAACAACAATGGGTGGAGAATGTGTTCATCAGGATGGAGATAAAACACACTAATGGCATCTAGTGGACAAATAAGATATGACAGTCTGGAAGTAATTTCTATATCATTATTATTATTAATGATAATAATTGATATTACATGTGTTATTTTTAAATCTATCTACAGATTTAAAAAAAATATCTACTTATCAAACTTATTTGTGGTAACATCATGACAAAAACTGCACAAAAAAATGTTCCTAAATGACAATTTTGTTCATTTCTGTTCTTTTGATGTCATAAATATATTACACACATTATTAAATGGCATATGGTGACTCCTGAAGATCACAATATAAGAAGCCTGAGTAGCAAACAGATGGAGATGGTTACAAAAAGGATCTGTAAAACAGAGCTACACAGAGAAGTAAACATTTTGTTGATACAGTAGGTGATGGAGAATGAACAAGACCCAACAAACAAGCAGAACCCGTAATTCATCCTGTGGTATACAGTTATAGCAAACAGCATTTATAGTCAGAGCTGTGGGAAGGGAGTGCTGAAGTGTCTGTGTTTGTGTGTGTGTCTGCACAGAGGTGGAGGGGACTACCACACTCCTCTGTGCACAGCAGACAAGAATCAGCAGACAAAAAATGTCACAGATACAGAGAGTTCAAGTATTCCCGTCTTGCAACTCTTAGGACAGCAGTCAAGACATATAATTTAAGCATATTCGCACAAAGTTAACTTAAAAGTGCTACTGTAAAACCTCCAGTGCTTCCCATCATTCTTCAGCAGATCATCCTCCCAGTTAAAACACTTAAACTGTAAACTTAACCATCTCAGGTATAAAGTAGTTCTTTATTGCTTATTGTGAGATTTATGTAACAAAACTGGTGGAAATAAATTAAAGCAAATGCACTGTAAGTGCACTATAAGTCTAATATCTACTGTTTCACATCAGGGTCATCATTGTCATTGTAGTGGTTTTACTTAAAGATTGTCTTTATATGTATTGTTAGAGGCAGAAACTGTGTGTGTGTGTGTGTGTGTGTGTGTGTGTGTGTGTGAAGAGGTACCTGATCACATGAACTTCCTATGTTGTCAGTGTAGCTGTTTTAGTATGGAGGAGAAAAACAACTGAGGTTTGAGTCTATGAAATGTTTCCTTCTTTTAAACCAGCATCTTCTCTGGTGTGAACTATAACAACCATTCATCTCAAATTTCCACTTTCTATAAAGTATATGTTAATGATCATTTCAAGGCAAATAAGTAATGTGTAAATGTTTTTTGACACAAACTGAGAGCACACCCTTCTGTTTCTGTAAATGAAGAAGTTCACACTTGTGTTTGGTGTTAGTGTGAAATTTTTCATTTTACACCCACAGTGGGTGGACAACAAATAAACTGAAGTATAGAAAAACAGAAAAAGAACACAAAGAGCACTGGCCACGAGCTAAAATATTTCACTAGACTGTCATTGAACACCTTTATTATGAATCTGTCATAGTACGGCTGTGTGCTGGCAGGAATTGGACCCAAACGCAAACTCACTGGAGACAGGACTGAACTCAAAATGGCAGCTTTTATTGCTGAACACAAAAAACTCTACAAAATCTAAACTGGGAAGACTCTAACAAAACACACAGGGAGCTACAGGTAGAAACACACAGCATGAGGGTACAAGGCAACAGGGAGCACAGGAAAACACAGGGCTTAAATACACAGGGGAGTAATTAGG
>NW_005190280.1:3710-4557 GCF_000239375.1 Pundamilia nyererei
ATATTGTGGCGGACCACTAGAGGGCTCCACTCACACCCAGGATTGAGGAAATGTCTTGCTGTGTTTTGTGGTGCAATGTGTTCAGTTGATGTGAGAAGAGGAATAAAGCAGGAGTGAGAACTAAGAGCTCCGTGTCATCTGTTTACCTCCACATTGGTGACCCCAGACTCGAACATGCTACACGTCGTGGATGTTGTTGGCTCCGCTCTGGATGCAGCTGTGCTTGCTGTGGCGCTGAAGCTGCCGGACTTTTGGCTCCACGATCCCCCATCGTGGTTCGTGCAAGTGGAGGCTCAGTTTGCCCTTCGCGGCATCTCGACGACAAAAAAGTATCACTATGTGGTGGCCTCGCTTGACCCGCGAGCCACCCGTTGCGCAAAGACCCTCCTCCGAGACCCACCCGCCCAAGTAGGGCTGGGCCATATCATACCGTTCACGGTAATACTGGTATAATGTTGGGCAACGATAAGAAAATGAAATATCGCGATAGAATATGGGTAAAACGCGCATGCGCAGTGCTTTTGTTTTCGCACAAACATGGCAGAAAAAGCATAGCGGCGACGGAGAATAAGAAGGGTGAAAGTGGATCATTGAATGAATCAGATGAACCAGAATTGGTTTGTAAAAATGCTGCAACTTCAGTGATATTGAACTGGTTTAGCTTTCATCCGTCAGATACACAACAAAGCACTATTTTTGGTAGAGCATGCTAGCGGGCTGTCGTTATTACTGTGGTTTTTTGGAAAATACGGCACACTTAAAATCAATTCTTTGATTTTTCTGAAAACCGACAGTGCCCCTTATAATCCCGTGTGCCTTATGTATGAATTCTGGTTGTGTTTACTGA
>NW_005190281.1:0-1814 GCF_000239375.1 Pundamilia nyererei
GGACCTGATATGTTTAATATGCTGCTGAGAATATAGCCCAGAAGAAGCGTATAGTATAGCTTTTATTTTGGAAAGAGCCATTTCTCTGTAATAAACTTTTCCAAAGATGAAGGATTTCTCCATCAGATAGATTTTTTTTTAAATTCTTTTGTTGTTTCAGCAGCATTAAATTTAAAAACTGTACTTTTGAGTTAAAATATATATTGATAATGACAAATTTAAAAGGCATGTTACAAGGCATATTACTGTTTCAGATATGAAATCTAGCACATAAAAGCCAGGGTGGGAGGGATCTCTACAAACTGACTTACCTCTGCAAGTGTGAGGCTGTTCCTCCAGCCTCAACAAAAATCTGACTCTCCAGTCACAGACAAACAAAAAAACAAAAAAAAGATAGAAAACGCTGTCTGGGTCTTGCTGGATGTTGCTAGTCAGAGTCCACACATTAGCAGTGTGCTTCTTGGTCCCACTGACCCATGTGGACAGCGAATGTGGAGAACTGTTCTGGAAAATGGAAAAGAGAATTAAAATGACAAAAAGCCAAAGAGGATTTCCACAAAGATTTTCTTGGAATCAGCAATCAAAAAATCATTGGTTCATATTACAATTAAATATGACCAGGCTCCTTAAATGTAAGCAGTTAACATCTGATTTGATTTACATCCTTCACACAGCACATTTGTCCAGGCTGTCATTTAAACATAGAATTAATCTCAGGTAACATGACTCAGAGTAGAGATTCAGTAAGAAAGATTGCTAGCTCTAATATTATTACCACACCTCAGATTTCTAGAAGTATTTAAACAAATGTCAGTCTATCCATTCATTTTCTTCTGAATATTCAATTCAGGTTCACAGTGGGAGGGTGGAGGGTGTCGTGGAATTTTGTAAATAAAGTCTGCAACACAGAAAGGGTTTTGATCAAGCTATTTATTACTGCGCGCAGGAGAGCCAACACACATCAAACATTACAGTTCACAGTCATGTCAGCTCTGCCTCAGAACTGGTGCTCCTACTCCTTTATGCATTCCAAGGAAGAGGGAGGAAGTTACAAACTGATCATACCACACTTCACACGCCTCGCTATGAAACCTAACGGATCAATGGTCATGCTGTTTTGTGTCGTTGGCCTTATCAGCACCTATAAAGGGAGTTGTTTTCTCAAACTGCTGACGCTGAAGTAAGTTCATCTAGTTTTAGAAATTTTCACTGAACAGTCTATAACAGTGTCACAACTAAGCATATGCATAAGCACTTAAATACTTTAAATGAGAATAATAGAAAATTTCTATTACAGAGGCTAGAGTCTGTCCTAGTAGTCATAGGTAGAGCACACATGGACAGGTCACAAAGTGTGTCAAAGGACTAACAGAGAGACAGACATCAGAGTAACAAATCTATTTAAAATTCATGTAAGCTTGCTACAGCTGTATGTATGAACATGTGTTTCTGTCCTCACAGTCCACCTCTCAGGAACCTGCAGTTAATTTTTAGTCTACTTTAATCAGACCTCACAAAAGGCTGATGTGGCTAGGTCAGTAGTCTGATTTAAGTACGATACCTTTGGCCAGGGATTAATCTGGTACATCACTTCACTGCAGTCTTACATATTTTCACCACACCTAAATTAAAAAATACTGATATATATAAATAACAGCTTCAGCTGATGCAGCCTGACTCAATCTGATTCTAGATGTTCAGTACACACAGAGACACAGAGGTACTGTTTAAAGTTTAGTGTTAACCTGAGTCACTGATCATTTGCAGTATTACAGAGTCTGGCAGTCTTTGCATGATGTCCACGTCACTGTAAG